>NC_083637.1:4181640-4444140 GCF_963576545.1 Limanda limanda | reverse complement strand
TGGGAATAGTGCACAAAATCGAAATGTTTGTCAAAAGTTTGTAGATAAATCTCAGAGAAGAGAAAAAGAAAAGAAGGCAAGAAAATGCATTAAAGTCTTTGGCAAACAATATAAAATAAACATTATTTATTTAGAACTTTTTAAAAGCAGAGTTTACAAAGTATTTTTATAGCAAAGCAAGAAAAGTATATAGAAGAGAAATAACAATCAGCAGGAGGCAACGTGACAAGGAAACAAGGTAGTGTTAAATTAAATGAAAATATATATAGAGCTATGTCATGTGAAAAAACAAAAGCAGTAATTTGACAGTAAAACTAAATGAACAAATCAAACAAAAGGTGAAAAGAAAACGATCAAAACAGTAAAAAAAACACATCACATTAAAGCAAGTCTGTAAAATGGATTTAAAAGAAGTCACATATATATATTGATGTAAACACATTAAAGATAAATCCTTCTCTACGTATTTGCTGAGTCACGTTCACTAGTGAGGCTGAGAAACATCTGTAACTCTGAATGAATCCAAAGTGTCTCGACAACAAATATAGAAAAAGAGACAAACATAGAATCAGAGGAGTTAGATCGAACTGTGCAGTGTCTTCATGGTGACGCACAAACCGAAAGATCTCTTCAGCTTCTCCTTAATGTGTGTGTGTGAGTGTGTGTGTGCATGTGTGTGTGCATGTGTGCTGTCATATCATAACGTGTGCGTGTGTGTGTGTGCATACGCTGTGAGCTCTGTTGCTATGGTAACCTTCGCAGTATTGTTTTGCAGTGCAGAAGTCTGGAGGGACGCAACTGAAGCTGGTGATGTCATTTCCCAACTACGGACAAGCTCTGTTCAAGCCCATGAAGTGAGTCGCAAAGTGCAGATCCAGCACAGACGTGTGTGAAATGAAATAAATAATCAAATTCTTGAAATCATTTTGAAAAGAATCGAGTAGATTGAGACCTGAAAGTGAAGATTGAGGCAAAGAGGGAGATTTTTAAGCTTTAACATGACTGGGAGATGTATTTCCAAGTAAATATTGGGAAGGAAAGAGTCGGATAATTCACAAACTGAAATGTGTGTGAGAAGATTGGTGCAGAATGAAAACCACACAACTAAGGGGTTTGTCAGAGATGTGCAGTTTGACTTGACCTCTCGCCGACACTAGGCAGGAGAGAGATGACGAAACCAACCTCAACCTTTACTACTTCTCAGACTTCGAGAGGCACAATGCAGAAATTGCTGCTTTTCACCTCGACAGGTGAGTCACAGAAACTGTTTCATCCAAAAAGGACAAGAAGGAGGAGGAAGGTGTTACTTGACTCTGCATTGGGTTTCTTCTTCTTGTCTTTAACCTCCCTACAGGATTTTGGGATACAGGCGAGTCCCTCCTGTGGTCGGGCGGCTGCTGGACGTGGTTAAAGAGATAAAAGACATCACCACCGACCGTAAGCTGGCCCGGACCTTCTTCACCTCTGCTGGTAACACACACACACACACACACACACACACACACACACACACACACACACACACACACACACACACACACACACACACACACGCACACACACACACGCACACAGACACACAATACACACAAACACACACACGTCCATTTTCAAATTCTCAATGTAACAATCACCCGCAATTTATTTTATGTCAATATTTTCTGTCACCATCCTCCTCTCCTTCTCTCCTCTTCCTCCTCTCCTGTTTCTTCCTCTCTCCTCCTCTCCTCTCATTCTCTCCTTCTCTCCTTCTCTCCTCCTCTCCTCCTCTCCTCCTCTCCTCCTCTCCTCCTCCTTCTCTCCTCTTCCCTCCTCTCCTGTTTCTTCCTCTCCTCCTCTCCTCTCCTCCATCTCCTCCTCTCCTCTCCTCCTCTCCTCTCCTTCTCTCCTCTTCCCTCCTCTCTTCCTGTCCTCCTCTCCTTCTCTCCTCTTCCTCCTCTCCTGTTTCTTCCTCTCTCCTCCTCTCCTCTCATTCTCTCCTTATCTCCTTCTCTCCTCCTCTCCTCCTCTCCTCCTCTCCTCCTCTCCTTCTCTCCTCCTCCTTCTCTCCTCTTCCCTCCTCTCCTGTTTCTTCTCTCCTCCTCTCCTCCTCTCCTCTCCTCTTCTTCTCTCCTTCTCTCCTCTTCCCTCCTCTCTTCCTCTCCTCCTCTCTTCCTCTCCTCCTCTCCTTCTCTCCTCTCCTCCTCTCCTCTCCTCTCCTCTCCTCCTCTCCTCCTCTCCTCCTCTCCTCCTCTCCTCCTCTCCTCCTCTCCTCCTCTCCTCCTCTCCTCTCCGCCTCTCCTCTCCTCCTCTCCCCCTCTCCTCTCCTCCTCTCCCCTTCTCCTCTCATCCTCTCCTCCTCTCCTCTCCTCCTCTCCTCTCCTCCTCTCCTCTCCTCTCCTCCTCTCCTCCTCTCCACCTCTCCTCCACTCCTCCTCCTATGCTCTTCTGGCGCCCCCTAGTGGGCAGTGTGTGTTTCTATGGCCTGTGCTCGTACTACTGCTCCACGGAGCATGCAGTGTGTGGCCGGCCCCGGACCCTGGAGGCCTCCCTGGCCGTGCTGCTCCCTGACCTGTCCCTGGCCACCAGGCGGAGCTGGAGATCCCCCTGGAGACGCTCCTACAGCCGCAGCAAGCTGGCAAAGTGAGTAGTTCTATGTTCTGTGGTCAGAGAGGAAGAGGAGGTGATTCAATATCTCATCAGCTTGCCTCCAATATTATTCACCAAGGCACCAAAACAATAAGGAGGTTTCTGGACCTAGTTTTCCCCTGGAGGTTACAGATACAGCTGATATGAATAAATCATCATTAATCAATGCCTCATACATTTTTGAAATACTGGCACAGTTGCTACTCATAAAGAAAACATAGAAATGTATTTTCTGCAGCAGCTTTGGATTTCTTTGACATAAGAGTCAGCCAGAAGTATCGAGCAAGAACAAACTGGAAATGAAAACATCACAGCCGTGGTTAGAAGTGTCTATTATTTATTAAAAGGGTTTAAACAAGTCTATTAGCTTCAGGTTTTTATAGAAATAAGTTAATGTTCATCTCCCACTGTGTCATAAATCATCAATTTCATCCATTTTCTCTCAATCTAAGCATTTTATTCTTGCACCAGTTTCATGTTTCCACCTTCTTCCTTGTTCTGGGTAAAATCAATGACACCTTAATTTATATTACCATGTAAGACAGTGATGGAAATATGAAAAACCGAGGCGTATGATCCTTTAAGGTGAATGGAAACCCTTGTGTTTCAGGTGGGAGACAGAACCCGACTACTGCTCCAAGGTGAAAACTACTCCACCCTACGACAAAGGCTCCAGGCTGCTGGACTTCATGGACATGGTCGTACTGGACTTCCTGATGAGTATGTTCACACTGTTAGGGAGGATGAGAGTTGGGAATATACAAACCTTTTCCATGAGCTTCTTCACTGCAGAAGTTTAGACATGCAACAGCAGCAAAGCCTCTCAGGTGTAAATACACACTGTGATGACGCTGCATTCCTCTTACATGTCTCTAAATTAATGTGTCTACGATTTCCCACAGTCAAAGGTAAAACAGACTCAGCCGGTTTCGCAGGGATCTTTGCCTTCTAGCAGATTACATAAAACATACTTCTCTTTATCATATGATTTTTTAATAATTGGTATAGTTCTGATTTAGTCCATGACTTCAAGACTTCAAGACTTTATTTGTCAGGTTACACACAGTAGTCTCTGACAATGGGATTCTTGGGTCACAGGCTCCCTCTCACCATGCTCCAAAATACTTAGAAAGAAAACCACAAAAGCATGAAATATAGAATATGAAGACAAATAAAATATAATATATAAATATTTGTCTCATCAACCTGCTTTCTTCTAACTCTCCTTGACAACCCCCACCTTAAAAACTCCTCAATCCTGCATCAGCACTTTACAAAGCAATAGCTCCCAATGAATCTTATTGTATTTTATTGTATTTTAAGCACCGGACACATCCTACTGCAGCTGCACCAGTTTTTACTGTATTTACTTATGTTCTGTATTTATTCTGTAGTTTACATCCACAGACTTACAATCTGTTTCTATGGTGAAGGGGGGGGTCACGTGTTAGGTTATGTTCTGCTGTGTTTGTTGTATTGAATCTATTGAATCTTTTGAATCTTAATTCCATAACCGAGCCACAGATATCTACCTATGTTACAGTTAATAATAAAACTAGAGCAATATATTCAATTGTCCCACGTGTAATATAGCATCTTGAATAAGATTATAAATGTGTTTTGGATAGAAACAGTGAAAAATCAGCAGTTGTCAGTGAAATGCTCAGATTTGTATTTAACATATAACTGTATCACTATCTTTATTGAACTAAGACACACGGTTGTAAACAGGATTATTTAACAAGCTGAATATAAAACGAGTCGTGTTTATTCGTAGAGTTCTGAGCCACAGTATATCAGAGCAGGAAATAAAGGAAGCTTCAGTTTGACCTTCAGATCTGAAGTTACGGCTCGTTACCGTGGCAACGCGCCGTCGCCGTGGCTGCGCTGACAACTTCTGCTGAGGCAGGTAAGAAAAGTCACGCAAGTTTCTTTCCTCTTCTTCTTGGTTTTATTAATCGTTCTTTACGTGTTTATTTAAACGTAGACTCGTCCTCTGCTGGTTGAACTCTCTCTGTGTCTGCGCAGAATTCACAACATGTGCGAAACTACGTCAAGTTTAACGTCTCTGATTCAGGACGTCACGGGTTAATATCCAGTCTATGGTTCATATTCAGTGATTTCAAGTTAACTCCCGAGTTCCAAGCTAACTAGGAAGCAGCGTGTTGTGTTGTGGTGGAGGAGAAAGGACGTGAAGTTTAACGCAGGGATCATAAAGAAATGGAGCTTGACTTAAAAACACAAGATAGATTTCTGTATTTTTGCGAGGTTTTGAAATAATTATTGTAAATCAGAGATCATCTATTGATGACATTTGATCTGTTTGATATCTTATACCTGTTGTTTTTATAGTGAAATGTCTTAATATGAAAAATGCAGATTTTTCTTATTCTGAAAAGCTTCCATAGGCAAACGTTTTAATTTGTCATAGTATGTTGATAACTCTGTATTTAGATCATCATTTTAGAAACATAGGACAGGATGGAGAATATTCCCTGTGCGTTCTTAAGGTCTTTTGCACTAATTCAATTCAATTGTCAACCAGCAGCAGATGTTCGGGACATGTCTTCAGTTGTGCACCTCAGCAGCTGCCTTTTAATGTGAATGAAAAAATATAGAGGAAATCATTTTTCCCTATTGCTATAAAATATCTTAATTAGTAAAATACACTCACTCCTAATTTGGTTGTTGTGTTTTATGTAAACTTTTTAAATCACAAGACACCCTTTTCCAAGGCAAATTACTAACTGGTTGATGTTCTTAAAGGTTCAGTGTGTAGATCTTAGTGGTGAATTTGCATGTTGCAGCTGAACACCCCTCACCTCACCCCCCCTTCCAACACAAAGGAGAACCTGTGGTAGACTTCAGTTATCATAAAAACTCTCAAGGTGTTTAGTTTGTTCAGTCTAGACTCCTGTAAGATACACGTCGGTCTCTGTGGAGAGGACCTGCTCCAGATGTAAATATAAAGTATTTAAATATAAACGGCCCATTCTAGGTTAAAGAGTACGACAATTTGTACAGTTTAGATGAAGCACACTCGTGAAAATAGGATAATTTAATAGTCAGTTTCTGCAACTAGATCCTTTTCACCAAAATCTTACACACTGGACCTCAAAGGCCCCCGACCTGTTCTTTGAGTTATGCATCAATCCTCTAATTTCTTTCTTTCTCTGGTTTATTGGCGGGTTGCAACACATCAACGTGCATCTACTGTTGAAACGGGATCTCCTTTGAAGCAGAACTTGGGATTTGACCATGATCTGAACAGAAGAATTATAGGTTTTACTTCAAAGGAGAATGAACTAGTAGAGAAGAGTCTTTGACCTATGTTGCACCACGTAGCTGATGGTTTGTATTTCATGACGTGTGAACTAAACTAAACGACCAATGCAAAACCAATTTGCTTTATTGATTGTTCCTTCCAGAACCTAATGGTGCTTGGCGACCCAAAGCATGGGGCGGGTGACCCTGCTGGTGGTCTTCAGCCTACTGGTGGTCTTCACCCTGCTGGTGGTCTTCAGCCTACCGATGGTCTTCAGCCTACCGATGGTCTTCAGCCTACCGATGGTCCTCAGCCTACTGATCGCCCTGATGGAAAGATGAGCATCATATGGGTGGGCACTTCAGAGATGGGATCCCGTCAACTCCCTTTTCAAACTGTTAGAGACATCACACGTTCAAGAACGCCTAAGAAGAAGACCCCCCCTCCGGCAGTGACTCTCCCTCCACTGTGCCCAAAATTACCCCCTCTCCCCTCGGTGTTTGTGAGTCGGCCGCTGTTCAGCCGAATCGCCTTCCTCCCCAGCCCCCCCTCTTCATCAGCGGGGGATCCTCCTCATCACATCGCCCAGGTCGGACCCCGGAGATCCATAGAGGACACAAAATGGAAAGTGCCTCATTTGATGCCGGCCCTGACTGATTCCTCACAACTAAGACATCCTGCTGGGTTGTTCTCACTGAGGTACATGAAACAATGTGGTGATTCATAAAATATACAATCCTGTATTCATTTAGTAAAAAGCTGCATGATGAAATAGGATGGAGGTGGAGTGTAACCAGGGTTCGCTGTGTCTGCTGCAAATATATATTCTTTCCTTTTCATCCTTTTTCTGTTGTTGAAACTTCTTCTAGAAAAGAAACGTTGCCGTTGAGATTTGCTCTCCAAGCTACTTGAGTCCTGACTTTCTTTGTTGTTTCTGCTTTTATTGTTTCAGTGAAAAGGAGAAAGATGAATTATCAAAAATTACAGCACGCAAGGAGAAGAACCAAAGGGCTGTTGAAAAATGTGGGAAAGCGACCAAACCTAATAAACATCCACTGACTGGACATGAAGTCTTTCAAATGTTTACCCAGAAAGAATACCAGGCAGAATTGAAGATTTATTACCTGAAAGAAGCAGATGAAGAGTCTCACAGGTACAACTGAATATTTACCCTCCTGTAATTCCATACCTCTATAGATCTTTTCATTTAGTAATTTATGAAATGCATTACAGTATGAATAAAAGTTGATAAATGCTCTTTGTCTTCAGACCTTATGACCTGGAAGTGGTGCAGTTCGATGAAGCCGGCTCAGAGCATTACGTCTTCTCCCCCCTGTCGGTGCTGCACGCCACAGAGACGGGTTATGGGGGGGTCGTGAGTCTGGCTGACTGGAACATCGAGTCTGTGCTGTGGACGTCTTTGAAGGAAATCCCATTTTTCAGGGACTACCGGCTGAAGAAGACTTTCACCTGGTAACTCCACAAAGGCTGTAATTCATGTCTGTCTTGCTACTGACGTCTTTGTCGTCTTCTCATTTTGCCCGTGCTGTTTTCTTTTATCGCCAGGTGGAATATAAATATCCGCGAGATGGTTTTCCAGCGCAGGTGTGAGGCCCTGCAGGACCAGCTGCTTGTGGCTGTACCTCAGTTCAGAAGTTCTCTTCATCTGATCGCCGGGTAAGTTTAGGCAAATACAAGTCAGAGGGCACTGTGGTGTTGCTCTGCTACAGACTCTGACGTCTGGACGTTTTCTGGGAATCTTCTGGGAGTTTGTGAGAATGGAAATGTACGAGTCAGTTGCTTCTGTAGTAAAATGTCTGAAACGTAGACGACACAAACAAAGATGTCATCAGAACTCGAGAGCTTTTGGGAATAAGAGCCGACACCAGCGTCCATGTGCTGACTTTGCTTTCCACAGTGGATTTCCTGCTTTGTTCTTCACATGTTAGGACAAACTTTGGAAAATGTCCGGATCAAATTCTCTACAGCAGAGGTCTTCAACCCCAGGGGGTCCGCGTAATTTTTGATGAGACCATTTTTTATATTTTTTAAATGTACAAAAAAATTTCGACAAATTTAAATTGTTTTAAATACACATTAACATGAATCCAACATATTGTAGCGAACGATAAATGGAGGCAGAAGACGTCATCTTTCATTCAGCGACACACAATAATCAATACATAGATATATATACCGGTGTATTATTTGAATAGCTTAGTATTGAATGCACAATAACAGGGTAGCTATGTTTATACATGGCACTAGGCCCAGTTTAATATAAAACACAATTTTTTACAATATATATAGTAGGGGGTCCCTGCTCCATCTCTCCATCTGTTTGGGGGTCCTTGAACTGAAAAACGTTGAAGACCCCTGCTCTACAGAGTTCGTGTCTGAAAACAGTTAGGATGTGATATTCCTTGTCTAGCTGTCGGTAATATTTACAGAGCTATCAGACTTTAAGTGAATGGTT
This sequence comes from Limanda limanda, assembly GCF_963576545.1. Classification (NCBI taxonomy): domain Eukaryota; kingdom Metazoa; phylum Chordata; class Actinopteri; order Pleuronectiformes; family Pleuronectidae; genus Limanda; species Limanda limanda. Next base: position 4,435,771 of record NC_083637.1, on the reverse strand, counting down.
CTCATCCTCACCTCTGTAACTTTAACTTTAACATGTTCATCCCTTTCCTCTGTCTCTCTTACAGCCTGACTGAAGCTCTGAACGAGGCACACTGGCTTCCCCACGACGAATCTCAAACCTACACGTTGATGGAATTCAAGAACGTTCTGACGACCAGGAGTCAAGAGGGTCTTCACGTTCTGGAGACGTTATCACAGCATCGCACTGCCATCCTGAACGCGGTACTTTATTGTTGTTCCTGATAAAATACTAAAATATAACAACTCCAACAATTGAGAGTGTTGAAATTTACTTATATATTTTATTCTATCAAAGAGCGAAGACTTTATTAATACTCTTCTATCCCCAGGTGAAGGAGAACTGCGTGAAGTCGCACCAGGAGCTGCAGCTACACCTAAAATACGCTAAGAAGCTCAATAAATGCTACGAACCCATTTACCTGCACCTGGCTCACAAGCAGGACCTGGAGAAGGAGCTGGCTCGGGCGGAGACGGCTCTGCAGAAACTGGGGATCTTCGGTTCCCTCGTGGATCGGATGATTGTGCAGAGTCTCGTCACAGTCATCCGTCAAGACGTCCGCTTTTTCCTCAGCAACTTTCTGAAGGTGACACAGGCATATTCATCTAATCCATTTTATTTCCCAGTGTTCCTCTATATCAGGGGTGTCCAAACTACAGCCCGCGGGCCATCTGCGGCCCGCCATCCATTTTAAATTGGCCCGCCTCTTAAATTAAAAATTAAAAAATTAAAAATTAAATTTTTTTTTTTTTTTTTAAACTAACAATTTAGTATCACTTAAATGGCACTTACTTATAGCACACTTATTGTAGTTTTGCTCTATTTTTGAAGAAATTGTACTTTCTTGATTTTTTTTGTTCTGGGTTTGTACCCTCGGGTACCCTTGAATGCACTTATTATAAGTAGCTTTGGATAAAAGCGTCAGCTAAATGTAATGTAATGGACTATGGCCCACTGTATTGTACTTCTCAGTTAACACCGTTACGCCCCCCCGCCCTGAGCGACGCGATTGTCAACAGTCCGCTCCAGGGCAGGGGGGCGTGGCGGCGTGAGTGGCCCAGACCTTCGTATTTTTTTCTGTATGTGGCCCTCGGGATAAAAAGTTTGGACACCCCTGCTCTATATGGACACCCGTTCTGCTTGAAAATAATTAATGCTGATTTAAAACATATTAGCCTCGTCCTTATTTGTCTGTAAGACACATCTGTAATTCACAGTACGTTCATGGAGAACCTGCTCTTAAGCTATAACCAGAATCAGAATCAGAAGGTATTTATTGCCAAGTAGGTTAACACCTACCTGGAATTTTCTCTGGTTATTGGTGCATACAATGAACATTGAAACATAAAAACACAATAAATACACCACACATAAGAAAAACAATAAAAAACAATATATATTTATTCACAATTTACTTCTTATTTACTCACTTTTTCTAATATTTATACAAAGTAACATTTATTTAGACATAAACATATCTATATACAAATATATAAAAGATAAAAGATATAAAAAGTGATGTAAAAAGTGAAATGCAAAACGCAAAACAGTGAACAGTGGCAAATCGCAATATGTAATGTAATGCAGTATAATATAATATAATATGTGTTAATTTAACACATCTGCTCTTAAGCTATAACCAGAAGAGACATGCATAGAAAACGTACTGTGAAGCAGAGTGAAATTAAACAGAATTTCATTTCACTAAACAAAGCTGTTAATGTGTTTTTTCTTTGTTTGATAGAGAGATAAATCTCCGCTGTGTAGTCTCTTCTACACTGAGCTGTGTTTCGATGCGAGCAGTCAGCTGACTGTGGCCCCCCCGCTACGTCTGTTCCAAGAAGCAGTGAGTGAAGCACTGCTGACCGTTGTCGACTCCATTGTTCAGGTAACTTCCACGTTTCCACATTTGCAACTAAAGCTTTACAGTTTTAATGTTACTGGAAATTTACATTGTATTTTAACAGTTGGTCCCCGTTAGCAGAAATATACAGTTGCCCTCAGGTGCACATTACAATTGCAAACAACAAAACACAACAATAACTCAAAAAGTTCACATATGTGTTCGATGGTTTGTGTGTAATTTGTTTATAGTAATCAACTGCTTATAGTGATCATATTGGTTCAGGACAAACACGATCTTTTTAAGCCGTTTCCTGAATTATGTTAAATCACGTTGCTCTGAAACCAATAAAACCCCAATTTTCAATAATGCAACAACTATGTAGGATTATCGTTTGCATGGTATTGAAGCAGTGTTGTAACTTTGACCCGAGTCTGGATCATAAAACCTTTCTTCTCCGGTAGATGTGCGACACTTGTGGATTCTTCTTGGAAATCAGCAGCAGCGTGGATACAGACGACGAGAGTTCGGATAGTGATCAGGATTCAAGTCCTGACCTCGGGTGCATCAAACCTCCTTCTATCACAGGTACGATCCTTTTCACTGGAGATGATCCTGGTCTCTCACAGAATTCTTCAGATATCTGATATCAGATAATTTGACAGTTTGCTGACTTAAATATGAAAATGTTCATGAATCCAAATGTTTCTCGATCCTGTTTCTCTCCGTGTGTTTTAATTCCCAGGGGACAAGCAGATCAGAGGTGGAAGGAGACGTCGTAGAAAGTTCTGTTGCTTGCAGCTGCTCATGGACCAGCCAGCTCTCGGTCTGGTGCCACCGAACCAAACCCAGTCGATGGTGCTGGGCAACGCGGTGCACGGCTGCTTCCACCCGCTCACCAAGGCCCAGCTGGAGTCGCAGATCAGGATCAGTGACCTTTCAGAAGTCGTTGAGAGAGAGTCGATGACGATCATGAAGGTAAGTCTCACTTTCCAAACCCGCTGATTGTGAAGAAAGATGCCCACCAGCTCATGTATTTATTTATTTACTGTTTCTTACTTGTAGGAAGCTGAATTAGAAATCCTGCAGCTGTGTGAGAGCAGCACGTTTTTAGTGGACAGTCATTCGTTCATTCGTCAATGCACTGGAGCTTTCTTGGAATCCATGAAGGGTCAGCCGGCTCTACAGTACGAGGAGCATATTCTAAACATCCGCAGATGGACTCAACAAATCAACCTGGTTCCCTCAACGATCTCCACCTCCAACCAAGTGTTCATAATCTACTGTGCCCACCTGACGGAAACTCTAGGTATGAATGTGTTTGATGAAAGTAATTATATCATCTCTGCAGATACGATTCCTATTCGAGTTCCAGGAAATCGCCTCTGTAGTCTTTTCATGGGTAAAAGCAGTGGTGTACAAAGTACTTGAAAGCCATACTTGAGTAAAAGTACAGATATCTTACCTGAAAGTGACTCCGGTAAAAGTAAAAGTCACCCGTCAGAAAATGACTTGAGGATAAGTCTTAAAATAGCTCATATTAAATGTACTTAAGTATCAAAAGTATCTGGTGTGAAAATGTACTTAAGTATCAAAAGTAAAAGTACAAGTACCAAAATTTTATATTAGGCCTATGACGTAATTTAAAGTTAATATGATTGAACGTGATCGAACGTGTTTTTTGTGGAACAGTTATATATACTTATATATACAAGTTCCACAAAAAACGTAACTGTTGTTGTACTGTTCCTTGAGTGAAAAAAAATGATAAAAAAATTAAAACTATATATATATTATATATATTATATCTCAAATAGTAATGGACTAGTGCATCTGAACTTCTAGAGACAACAAAGAATCAACACAACAGAATAAACAAGTGCCTCTTGTGTCTGCCTAAGAACTTTAATAAACCACAGTATAACCACTAAAACATTCTGTAAATATCACTCAACATGGAGAGATGCGCGTGAGCCAACCGTCGCTGCTCAAGTAACGAGTCAGTTTTGAGAATGTAAGAAGTAGAAAGTACAGAAATTTGCGTTCAAATGTAACGAGTAAAAGTAAAAAGTCGTCAGGAAAATAAATACTCAAGTAAAGTACAGATATGTGAAAAATCTACTTAAGTACAGGAACGAAGTATTTGTACTTTGTTACTTCCCACCACTGGGTAAAAGAAAACTAACTTCCTGATCTCAATGATACTGATGTGCTTGTTGCCTTTGTTTTATCTCAGGGCGCCATTTGAGGGACATTGAGCAGGAGATACTCCGGCAGCTGGTTGAGCAGATAAAGCTGCGGTCAGAGAACCTGGTATCAGACCTGGAGAAGAACACAGCCGAACTCAAGACGGAACCAATACACCTGGATGACTTCTCTGAATATTCTCTCATGGTACAGAAACCCTTTGAACTGGACATACTTGCAGGAGGAATAAAACATCAGCACACATTAGTTACCATAGAGAAATGGGAAACTAATGCACAAAAGATGCAATTCCGAAAGGGTTAGAAAAAGATCTCACAAAAAGATAATACCCCAAGTAGTTATCTTTGCCTTAACATGGAAGGGTGATGGGGAATCTAATCCTCCTGAGACTCTGCTCTGGGTCCCACGTTCAATCTGAATTATTCATCCCAATGGCTCTGCCTCACCAGAGCAAATGTGTTTAGAATTTATATTTGATTCTTCCAAGGATGATCGGGTGATGCATATTCTATTCATGTATTTAGTGCTTTTGTGTGAGGGCACACTGGGGAAGGTACACTTGTGTATACCTTTGTAAGTGGCATGAGTAAGGACTCGGGTGAAATCTTGTGATGATGAGAGTGTGTTGGTTGTATTTCATCTAATCGTTCATTATCCAACCAGAAGACACAACAATATGCTTTCTTTCCTCTCTTTCTAAGTCTAAGTGGTGTAAACCTGCATAACGTTTCCAACCTTAAAATCAAATTAAAACCTGTAATCAATGAGGCTAAAGTTAAATTGTTTCACCCTCACAACATAAGAGATGAATTAATTGTAATATAAACTGTTGAAATAAATAAATAAGTGATGAAAGTGTCTCTCTGCAGGTGACAGAGTCTTGGAGAATGCACTCAGACACTCAGAAGCAGTTGGTTTACATCCACTCGCTCCAGGAAACCGTCGGCAGGACCCACAGACAGATGACTGAGGAGGAGCGGACTCTGGAAGAAAAGGTCGGCAGGCGTAGAATTATTTCATCAATATCCACGTCTGAGCGATTTCTTTTTTTCCAACACTGCTTCTGTTTGTGCTCTTATATTTAGATGCTGGGCCTGTGGGACTGCTTCACACCCGTCTTGGAGAAGGCAGAGAGGATTGTATGGCATCGTCTTCCCACGGTGGCAAATGCATTGGACACGATGGTCCCATTTTTGGTCTCTGACCTTAAAAGTACTGTCTCTAAAGCTACATGTGGACCCTCCCTAGACCCCACACAGAGCGTCAAAGAGACAGCCTCCAAACTGAAGAACATGTGGACTCACATGCTCAATCTGAATGAAAAGCTGGAGGAACTTAACAGGATCGGACGCAACCTACACGGTATAAAGCATGGATATAGATCATATATAGATGCAAGTTGCTGTTAAAACCACTGGGAACAACTTGCAAGAATGATATCAGAATGTAATGTTCTGTTTGCTCCCTTCAGAACCGACAGTGGATCTGACCTCTTTGACCCCGGATATTCAGAAGATCACAGCCTGTAAAGACTTGTGGGAGCTGAAAGCTGCGTACACAGCATGGACAGAAGAATGGAAACTGCTCAATCTCAGTGAGGTAACCTGTCAGAACTCTTTCTGTTTAATGAAAATGTGGCTTCATTCATTTATTTGGAGGAAATAATAGGTAGAATATTGAAAATCACATACTATATTATAATAAATACATGTATCGTGCGAGTTAAAACACTTTCGATTGAAATTCTTTCAATCAGGTTGTGGTGTTACAAGGCCAGGAGAAAATTGCCAAGTGGAAGGAGCAGACTCTGTCTATAGCAAGCATCATTCCTACCCATGATGCAGTTCTGCAGGACACTTTGGGAAATCTGGAAAACCTAAGCTTTCAGCTTTCAGTCGTGGCCCAGCTGCAGAGCCCCACTTTGAAACATAGACACTGGAGCGCTATTTCCAAAGGTCAGACTGAGTTTTCAGATTGTAATACATAAGAATAATTTGTGAACGATTTAAAATGATGAAAGTACATTCCTTCTGGCAGGCATGGGCACACTCTATGTCCAGGAGAAGACGGTCACTGTTGCTGACCTCATGTCTGAAAAGCTTCAAGATCACCAGGAAGTCATTAGCAAGGTAAGAGAAGGAGAAATGTTAGATTCTGACAAAATGTTGTGCCTTAAGAATGATTTATTGAAACTTAACACATGTTGCTGGTACATTTTTTACTCTCTCAGATATGCAGGGATGCACAAGCAGAACGTGACATGGAGGAAACCTTCAAAGAGCTTCAGCGCGGATGGAAAGCAAAACTCTTTCAGCTGGAAAGATTCACCCACTGTGTTCTGCAGCGTTGTCGGCCACAACGTATATTGAAGGCGGCAGGGATACCCACCGAGGGCTTTGCCTCCAGGCTCCAAGCTGCCAGTCGATGCTCCTGTGCAGAAATAACATTCACCATTATTGGTGAGGCTGAATAGAAAACTAGGAATTAACAGAGATGTCCTTCCTAACAAGCTTATTGGATTATAGCATGATGTTGCTGGGCCACTTCTCTCATAAATGTGGCACGGCTTGCCTTCTTGTTTTGAAAGATTTTGGCTAGTTCTGGTTTATTTGGTTAATTATTGACTGACACGCAGCATCGCTCTGGCTTGTGGCCCAGATCTGGCAAACAGGAGGAAACCACTGAAGTGCCATTATTACACTTGTTACATGGGCTGAATCAAAGTGTTGTCTTGCTGTGTTTTGGGGAAATTTAAAAAAAAACAAAACAGCTTCTGCTCACAACTTTCCGTGTTTTCTTCCCACTCAGGTCTTGAAATACACTTTGCTGAGATAGAGAATGATTTGTTGGCTCTGTCCATCATGTTAAAGTCTCCGCACAGTCTTGACTTCAGGCAGCAGCTGGAAGAGTGGGTGCAATCTCTGCAAGATCTCGGTGAATATGACTTTCAGAATAAGACAGATTCTCTCTTCTTGTCTCCAAGTGCAAACATAGTTTGAACTGTAAGAATTTAATGTATTTCTTTGCTTTTTCTCTCAATATTAATAGAGAACCTGCTCGATTTATTTGAAAGATTCCAGCAAATATGGACCTTCCTGATGTTGAATGAAAAGTTCTTGCGGGTTCAACGAGTGGATCTGGTACGTGTCCTCACCAGTCAAACGTTTGCAATGCAAAGAGTTTACATGTCGTAACAACTCATGGGATTTTTGTGTTTCTTCACAGCTGGAGAAGTTCAAACCGGTTGATGAGACATTCAAGCAAATCATGCGTGGTACAACAGGATGCCCTGAGGTGTTGAGATTCGTACATTCCACAAATACAAATGGGAAGTTTCATGGTAAAAGTCTTTGCCGGATACTCATTGGTGGTTTGTCTACAATGGAATCGATTTCCAACCAGATGGGGGATTTCCTGGATGCCATCCGCAAGAAGTTTCCAAGACTCTGGTTCTTGAGCGACAGGGAAGTAACACAACTACTCTCCTTTCACCCCGTGCCTTCCAAGCTGCTACCCTATGTACGCAAATGCTTTAGAGGGATCCACTCGCTTGAGCTGCAAAGTGAAACTCCATCTGATACAAGAGATGGAAAGCCCGACGGGGTTTCATCTGGAATCCATAGACAGATAAAGGTCCTGGGGGTTTTCTCCAGCCTCCAGGAGCACATCAGCTTCCTGTCTGCTTTAGAATCAAACCCTAATGCATTGGATTGGTTTTGTCAATTTGAGAAACAATTACAATTGACCATGATGGAGCTTATAAAACAATGTAATGTTGCTCAATACCAGCTTCAACAAGCCTGTACAGATCTGGCATGTGACGAGAAAAGCTTGCTTCAATATGAGCATGGCAGACAAAATATTGAATGTGTGCTGGCTCTTTTTACTGAGTTCCCTCTCCAGTGTCTGCTGGTGGCTGAGGAGGCAGTCTGGTCCAGTTTTGTTCTCAAAGCTCTCCGAGAATCAAGCCCAGTGAAGCTGAGACACATAAAGGCCTACAACTCGGCAAAACTGAGAAACCTTTGCCGTTTTATAAGAGACAGATATACAGGGGCAGATCGGGAATCTCTGGTTTCTAGATACATGATGGTGTGTCTGGGTGCTTCAGTGCAACTTACAATGAATCATGCTCAGCAGCTGACTCAACTCATGGAGGTGCGGTGTGATCCGGAGTCATCTTACGAGTGGCTTACCGCGATGAAGTATCATATAAACTCAGAAGATCAGAGTTTGAAATGCGCTCGTGAGCCAGCCTGTTATGTTGATGTTTTTGGCCATCGCCTCCAATATGGCTACGAGTACTTTGGTCCAGAAGACTTGGTGATGGTGCAAACTCCTTCTACCGATCGGGCAATACTGGGGATTCTCCTTGCTCTGACAAGCTACAGATGTGGGTTTGTGAGCGGACCCTGCATGTCTGGAAAGAAAAATACCGTGCTCCAGTTTGGAAAAGCGCTGGCGCGGCAGGTTGTCACTGTGCAGTGTTATCCAAGCATGAGACTTGATGTTGTCCAGCAGATGCTGTTCGGTGCCCTCCTGACTGGAGCATGGCTTTTGTTTGACTCTGTGGACTTACTAACACAAGGGGTCCTATCATCACTGGGACAGCATCTATTAGACATCCACCAGTGTTTCAATGGGTTTACAGAAAATGGGAATCAAAGAGTACGCAATAAGCGAAAGGACCAGACTTCCGATAAGGTCGGTGGATTTACAAAAACTGTTCAGGAATGCCGAATGATACTCGCAGGGAAAGACATCTCTGCAAACCTCGACTATGGATGTGTTGTCATCTCTTCAACACGGTACACATTTGAGCTTCCGGAGAGTCTGCGATTTGCAATGAGACCAGTGGCTCTGACCCATCCCAGTTACAGGATCATTGCAGAAGTTACTCTGACTTCCATTGGCTTCTCAGATGCAATGCCTTTGAGTCAACGTCTGGTGTCTCTCATCAATCTGGCTCAGGATTGTCACTGTCTGCCTCATTTCATCACTGACAACCAGAGCTGCTTTCTTGTTGTCCTGCAAAAGATCATCTCTGCCTCTGAAATACATTTAAATCAAATTGTAAGGCAACAAAAAATGTCAGATGAAGCTAGAGGAGCAGCTGCAGAAAACACTGATCCTGTGTCTTCTGAAAATGTGTCTGCCACAGATTCTGAGGCTGAAAGTGAAGAATTTGAAAAGCGCCCAACGTTGCACAGTTCTCGTTTGTTAATCATGCAGAGCTTAATGGAAGAAAGAGCCCTCGTAGAAGGCATTATTTCGGTCTTACTACCTTCTCTGTACGACCACAAGAAAGCCTTGCGGTTCTACACCATTTTCAAGGATGCTTTCCCAACCGCATTGGAGTTTCCTCTTTTCCAACAATATTTTGAAGAAGAAAAAAACATTAAACTTAAAGAAGCAATAACAGAAGAACTGCAATGGAAGCAGCTGCATCCTGACAAAGAAACCATCTCCAACGCTCTCACACTTTACCAGACTATGGAATCGTCTCAGGCAGTTCTGCTCATAGGCCCGTCAGGCAGTGGAAAAACCACCTGTCACTCTGCTCTGGCTGGAGCACTCAACAGTCTGGCTGCCAAGGCAATGGAGTTTGAAAATGACAGTGTGACAAGAGGAGACGCCCATGAGGGAGATCCACAGATTTGGAACTCAGTTGATACTGTGGTTTTATTTCCTAATGCCATGTCCCACGAGGAGCTATTTGGCAGCTTCTGTGAAAAGAGAGGATGGCAAGATGGAGCTATTACAAAAGTGGTGAGAGATTCAGGACAGTGGGAACACACACGTTCTAAACTGTTCAACAATAAGAGGAGACGTGATCAGACACCAACAGCCAAATGGCTGGTAATGGACGGCGAGCCTGTTGGGCAGCCTGGCTGGTTAGATTACTTAACGACTCTGTGCAGCCCCGAGGATCCGTTCCTCCTCCTCTCATCAGGGGAGAAACTGGTGTCCACCCAATCCTCCCTAAAGCTACTTATGGAGATCACCGACCTCAGTGATGCAACCCCCTCTGCAGTGACCCGCTGTAGCTTCATTCATTTTACAGGAAGCGATCTGTGGAAGGCTGTGTGGAAGAAAGAAATGGATGTTCTCCACTCTGAATACAAACTGGATCAAGGAACCTTGAAAATGTGGAATCGTCTCGCTGAAGATCTTTTCTCCAGCACTCTTGGGCAGATGGCATTAACCTCTGCAGTCCAAAGGGAAGGACACTCTCTCAACAGCTCCGCCTATGGACTGCAAGAAATCACGTCATTTGGTCGGATCCTAACCGCCCTCCTGCAAAATCTAAGGATACAAGTAGAAAAAGCTGAGGCCACACTTGAAGACAAAGCAGGTATAACTACTGAGCATTGACTTGTAACCTTGTGATAGTAATGTAGTGGTTTTTATCATTTCAAAACTAAAACTTGTCTCTGCAGATTCTACTCTACATGGAGCCAGTACATCAGACATCGGTGCACAAAGTCAACTCACCAGAAACCTCTTTCTGTTGGCTTATATTTGGGGATTTGGCGGACATCTGCATCCTCGGTAGGATATTTAAAGATTGTTGTATAAAAATATATATGAACAGAAAGTCTCCTCAATGAATATCAGTAACCATTGGCATTCACGTGTGTTTGTTTTTGTTTCAGTAAATGGCCACACCTCGACTTGATAGTTCGCAAAGTGCTGTTTTCCTGCCGGTACAACATCATGGTTCCTGACGACGAGAATGTGTTTGAACACTTTTTTAACCTCTACGGTAAAATGTGCCCAAAGAAAACACTGTTGACAAACAACATCACTCCCAAGGTTTGTCTTAAACATTTCATTAAGTGAAAATTCATAAATATGGTGATCACTACATTTGATAACTTACAACTGTCTTAATTGTTTGAACATAGTTTGGGAAATACACCTTTCTACTGAGCCTCATGCTGGAGGCAAACCAGCCAGTGCTGCTCGCAGGGGATCCCAGCTCTGGAAAAACCAGCCTGTGTCAATCTTTGCTAAGTTTTGACAAGCCAAGCATCAGCCTGACAACCAGTCCGTCCCTGAGCTCCAGAGACCTGCGCACTATACTGAGAAACATCAGCTGCCCGAAGTACTGTAAAGATTCTGTGGGATCTGCGACCAAGGAGCAGAGACTCCTTCTGTTTGTGGACGATTTGCACGAAGCCCCCTGTGGTGAGTACGATCCTTCCCCTCAGATTATCTAAAATGCTTCAAAGTGAATGTGAGTTTTTATAACTGTAATATTTGTGCTCTTCTTGTTGATAGATGTCTTTGGGAAGACATCGTCTGCTCTAGAATCTCTACGACAGAGTATTTCAAAGGGACAGATTCTAACGTTAGATACCTACCACTTCAAGCCATTGTGTTCTGGACTCATTGGTTACATGGCTACCTGTTGTGCCTCTGGATCGGGTCACTACCACCCTAATGGGATATCCTCCCGGCTCTCACGCCTGTTCTCCATCTTTGTCCTCCCAAGCCCATCTACAGACATCATACTGTCTGTCCATTCTCCAAGGCTACAAGCTTGGCTCAAAGGAATGCCACTTCAACAGAGTGGGGAGAATATGGCATGTTGTGTCGTCACTGCAACTAAAACTCTATATCACGCTGTATGTGACCAATTCCAGCCGAGTGAACAGAGGCCCTTCTTCATGTTCTCCCATCATGACTTGCAGAAGGTGTTTCAGGGGATGTACCTGTGGCGGCCAAGCATCCAAAACACAAAGAATAAGGTCGTTGCTCTACCTGGGTTTCCTCCCGACCTGCCAGAGACAGAAGCATCGGTTCTTAAAGTAGCACATCTCTGGATGCATGAGTGCATGCGTACTTTCCATGATAGATGCTCTGAGGAGGAGGGGAAAACTCTTGTGTCACTTATAGCAAAGGTTGCAGCAACAGAGTTTGTCATAAGATCGGACACAGCACGCGCCTGTGAAGAAATACATCAGAGTCCAGAAACATTAAGTCTGTCACTAGAGCCAGAACCAGCTGCCCAGTCAGACCTGAAGGAAGACGAAACTCTGCCTGAACCTTTCCTTTTGCCTGAAAACCATTCTTCAGAAGTTGAAAACCTAACAGCTCACCCTCCACAGCTCCAGATCTTTCAGCACTTTGAAGAAACAGTGACCGGGCTTGTATATGGTCCAGAGCTCTCAGAGACCTGGAGTCCAATTGATCCACAACACGGCTCTAAATGGAGCTTTTGTTACAAGGAGCAAGACCTTGACGGGGTGCTGCGTACACTCCCGGCTATCCTTGACCGAATTCGGGATGACAAAGGACCTGACGTTGATAATAACTACATTACATCCAGATACATGTTGCACAGACAGAGAGTGAGTCAACTGTTACACATACTCCGAGCTTTGCTCACACCTAAAGGTCACGGAGTACTGATTGGCGCAGACAAAGGAACAGGACGTAAAACCGCTGTACGTCTGGCCGCCGACCTGACAGGCTACCCGTTGATGGAGCTGCATTCAGGTAACGAGAGCAAGTTGCACGAAATCCTCAAAGAGGCTGGGAATCAATCGAGAGTGGATGGAGTTCATGTCATCATACTGGTCCATGAGGATATCAGCCAGGCTGTGAGAGATGAATTGTTGGCGGCAATGGAGCGCAGAACCTTCCCAGCGCTCTACACGGAGGAGGAGCTGAAGAACCTGGTTTCCAGTGTGATGGACCTGACGAGGTCGAGACAATACCTCATGGATAGTTGGATGCTTGAGAAGTAAGAGGAAATACTCGAGTGATACTTTAATTCTGTCTTATTGAAGAATTAGACCTAGAAGTACATTCAGTCAGTATTTAGTGTCCACCTGTACTTGTGTTGTGGGTGTACTAGTATTGTTGGTGTATTTATAGCAATGCAATATCACGCAGCAGAATTAGCTTATAGGAAAATAGTTTAGGTACTTAGACAACATTTTGGGGAAATGTAATGAGTGTCCTTTGTAAATCATATATTTATCATTTTTTATTTAAGGTACTTGAGCAAAGTCCACAAAAATGTGCATGTGTTCCTCATGATGTCGTCCACCAGCGATGGAACCATTGTTACTCATGTGAGTATTGTCTTTGAATTATTTATTATTTATTTTCTTTGTCACTCAAGCTTTGTATCAAACTATCTTTTGTTTTTAGATCACATTCATAATAACAAATGCCCACTTAATTTTAAAATGTACTTTCCCGACCCCCTCCTACCAAACTGACCCAGTGAGTTTTTGATTGTAGCTCTTGTTGTGTATTCAGTGTTGTATACAAAGTGCAGTCCTAAATGAAGGACTTTGTTTATTCCGTTCCAGAGACAAATGACCAAGACCCTGAGTCTGAGCTGCTGCGTTGAGTTGTACCAGCCGTGGTGCATCCAGTCTCTAGCTAGAGTTGCTGCTCAATTTCTCAAAACCAGTCCCCACAAAAGTGAGTAACTTCGAATAAACCAGTCTATTCTCACCTCATTTTAACCTTTTTTTACTGACGAAGACATTTCTACACTATACCCTGACATGATTTCTCTTTTTTTACTTTAACTCAGAGGAGATACACGGCTCACTGACCGGCCTGTCAGTGGCTATGGCAGGAGTCCATCAATCTGCACGTCGGTATGCCTCTGTCCTTCTCAAAGCTCAGCCTTTCAACCCTATGACCTACATGGAGTTCATCTCCCACTTCGGTTACCTCTGCAAACACCTGCTCAAACAGAGGAAGAGACTAGCCACCAGGTAATCAGTCCTTCTCTGGAATTTGAGTCGAATTTCTTATTGTTTCTTCTTGACACTTTTAAAGTAGAACCTATACACATATTGGGCTATAACGACATTTTTTCTTTTCCAGAGTTGCCTATGTTTTGGCTCATGTGGATATTTTGAACGCAGCAACTCTACGGAACAAAGTGCTCTTAGAGATACGGAGGAAAAAGGTTGCTGACGCCCAGCAGGTAATCGTACAGCACTTCAGCACCAGCAGCTTCAGTGGGATCAATACTCAGTTTTCCTGTTCTGTACTTCATCAAGGATATTTGTCATATCTTTTGGGCTTCTCCTTTTTAAGTTCAAGATTATTTTAAAGTTGTTTCACTCAACCATTAAGGCTTTGTTCCCCTCCTCTTGTTCCTGCAGCGTGAGACAGATCTCATCAAAGCTATCGACGACCAGACAACCCTGTTTGATGAAGTTAACTTCGAATGTGCCGAGGTGAAGAACAAGCAGCTGGACGTGGAGGAACAGTTTAATAAAGCTCAGCACCAGGTAGATAGATCATCTGTTTTATCGGCATCAAAATCCGATGTAAATAGCAACTAATCAGCATTTAGACATTCAGAAGAAGTGTCACTGAATCTTTGCTTCTTCTTCTAGTTGATGCCTGTGTTCCTGTCATGCAAAAACCTTCTGGATTGCCTGGATTTCTCCGACCTGGAGGAGGTGCGTTGCTACAGAGACCCCCCCGTTGGAGTGGTCACGGTCATGGATGCCATTTGTCTGCTGTTTAATCATCCAACCGGCTGGGAGAGCGCTCGACTGCTTCTTAGACGCCCTAACTTCTTTCAAGTGAGTAAAAAAGTTAATGTAATTTTGGAAAAGATTTGTTTATGATACCTAAGGGTTATCAACTATCAGCAAATTAAGCACAACACTGTAAAATAACAAGACACACACACGTACCAGGCATTGCGCAAGTTTGTGTTGTGTAAGCTTTGGTATTGTCGTATTGAATTCTTGCTAAATGTTGGTGTTATAATATTGTACCTCCTTTTCCCAGGAGCTGGAATTCTTTGACCGGTTCACGCTGACGCAAGCACAGCTGTGGCAGCTCCGCCAGATAATCACCAATCCTGACTTTGTGCCCGAGTCTGTACGAGATGTGAGCAAAGCTTGCGAGTCCCTGTGTCGATGGGTCACGGCTTTATATGGATACTACTCTCTGCGACACCAGCTGCTGGTCAGGCGTCAGCTGGAGGAGCAGGACAGAGAAGTACGAGCTCAGCTGCACCAGGCCAAGCGGCACAAAGAGGAGGAATTCCATCACCTGGCGGATTTGAAGCGTCACCTTCTGTTAGTACAAAAGCTCCAAAAAAAGCTTCTTCCGAAGCTGCATCAATCAGAGAAGATGGACAGAGAATTTACTGCAACTGCCGAGCAGTTAGAGGAAAATTTCCAAGACTGGAGAGCTGCTGCTAAGGTAACATCAATTTCAAATGTACTGTACATGTTACTTTAACGTTGGATATTTTATTTAACCTGTTAAGCAGCACCGGCTCACAGGCGGGCCGGTGCTGCCGATAAGCCTCAAACATTGTTATTGTCAGAACTGCCTCGTACCGCTAGATACTGATGCAACATATCATTAGAAAGCTCAGATTCTTCCGATTCGACTAATGTAAACTATTTCAAAAAACAATCGACGTCACTCACCTAAGAAGCATCATATTAATCCACAGATCGATAACATTCCAACGAAAACAGTCTTGGTACATTGCCAAAGGTCCAGACGATCCAATCCAGGAACATAATCAGTCCAAAACTCACTATTACATCAAAGAATAGCCACAGTCAGCTGTTGCGTAATCTCAGCGCAGCCAGCATCAAGATGTAAACAACATGAAAGATGTTTATTTGTATAAATTTTAAACCATATGACCGGTTTTGCCTCCATTATATAAAAGTATGATTTTGAGTGTTAAAGTAGCCTTTTTAGCCTGGTTGGTTACCATAGTTCCAAATGGCCTTTGTGGAAAACGCCTAGACATGCCCTTAGGAAAAAATGTGTGAAATATTCATTTTCTGTGGTATTGTTATCAAATTTGAACCACGGCTAGTCAAGGCTTCATGCTCGGGTCCCAGTGTGTTTTCAGCTCATAGGTCCCAGCTAGAGTCATCTGCAGGCATCTGTTTAACAAAAAATATTCAGGCGGAAATAAAAACCTTCTACTTCACTGTGTTCCAACTGCTATTACTCAATGTCAGTAGCACTTAGACTGATTCTGACTGTTGGGGGGGGGGGGGATTTCAGAATGTTACCTTTCAAAGAGACCAAGATCATGCATGTACTCCAAATGGTTCAAGAACAGCTTTCAATTTACTTTCGGTTCTCCTCAGACAGGCGTTTTAGGCGAATCTCACCCGCTGCTTAAGAGGCTACATCATTACAATTTGTCTCTATTTTCCCTTCAGGAGGCAGAGTTACAAAAGCACAACTTATCGGGAGATGCCCTGGTCCTGGCTGCTGTTGTGGCTTATTTAGGACCATTTCCTTCTGATGTGCGCACGGAGCTACTCACCAAGTGGAGGAACCTGTGTGAGACAGGAAGTATCAACCTGAACCCAGAGGACCCTAGAACATCCCTGTTTCCACAGTCAAACCCTGCACCTCCTTCTCCACCTCGGGGTTTTCCCATCCCTGTTTTTGAGAGTTCGCAGCTTGCTCTGGGTCGAGCGTTGGGTCTGAGCGACCTGCAGATCCAGAACACTGTATCTTCCAGAGTTGTGGTCCAGCTGCTGCTGTGGGGCTACAGAAACACTCAGTGTCAGCGCTGGCCTCTACTGGTAGACACCCAGCAGCACCAAGAGAGAAGCTCCCAGAGCTGGTTCCTCACAGGTGGGTCCGGAGACAACTTCTGAGCTGGGGGTTTTTGGTTTTCAGCCACCAGTAGTCCATCTTTATCCTCTATAGAACAGGATGAATTATAAAAACAAAGTGTCTGCTCTCCAGGTGACGATATGGATCCTGACACTGACTGTGAGATGGTGATTTGTGGCGATGACCCAGAGCTGCTGGAGAAACTGGACCAGGCTGCTGAGCAGGGTGAATTTCTACACTAAAGAGAATAATCCAATATATTCAGTGTCTTTCACCCCTGACTCAATCCAGCCATTTTGTTTCTGCAGGTTTTAGAGTCCTGTTAACTGGAGTGGAACATGTGACCCCCAGTTCTCAGCTTCTAGACAGATTGGCGCCCCCTGCTGGATGCTGCCCTCCAGGGATGAAGCAGCAGGCTCAACCCCCCCACCCTGATTTTCGCCTCTTTCTTAGCACTAATCTTCCCGTCCGAATGCTCAGCAGAGGTAAGAATGGTTTTTTGAGTAAATATGTACAGGTAGTTTCTGTTAAAGTCATATAACTGGGAGTTTTTAACGCAAGAGTAGTGGAGAATAAGTCTAAAGGGAATAAATGAAGATTTTAGGGAGTTTTTGCAGTTGTTTAATGGTTTCATGGTTCTTAATTTCTATCTTTATTTGTTTCGTGAATTTGATTTTAAAAAATCCTGGTTCCTTTTTCTTTTTTTGTTAAGTAGGGCTGGTTGATATGACTTCAAATCAATATCTCAATTATTTCCATCTTCTACCTCCATTAAGTATTAATCAAATTAACATGAGCAACATTAAGTCATCATTTGGGAAGTGTGTTTTTTTAGCTCGCTCTGGATTTGTCAGCGATGCAAAGATGAACTAACTTTTCACAGACCATATAATATTATGTTAAGACAGGATTCAGCTCTTTTTAAAAGTCTGTTTGCATAAAGAGCTTGATCCTGGCTTTTAAAAGATCCTTGAACAATAATGAACTTAACACTGGACATGTAGGAGATGAGCTCTCTTAACTTACAAGCAGCGAGTATTTATCCCTGCTCTGGTTCCTCAGAGATCCATCCATCCATCCTGGCTCTCGTCCACGTGGTCGACCTTTCTCTGAGCTCGGCAGAGATGGAGGAGCTGATGCTGACGCTGCTGCTGCGATCCGAGTGTGAAGGGCTGCTGATTCAACACCGACGGCTGCAGAATGAAAAGCAGCTGCTGCAGGAGAAACTAGTCAGAGAAGAGGTGACTACACCAAACAGACACTAAAGGCCCTGTGCACTGTGCCGATCTATCTGCCAAACCTGAATCTTATCAGAATCAGAATCAGAAGGTATTTATGATTCTGATTCTGATAAGATTCAGGTTTGGCAGATTTTATCTTGCACCCAGGAGCTGCAGTCTGGCTTTTCATGTCCATCTGGGCACTGAGAGTGATTTACGCATTATTTTAATTGAGCTGCCAAGTTGGTGTTGCTTTTATGCAAAATCTGGTTTGATATATGATCGTAGCTGCTGTTCATCTGTTGACTTGCACACAATCTCCTCTCAGGATGCTCTGATGAACCACCTCCTTCAGTCCAAAGCCTCGAGGCCGCCTCCTCCGGATTTCCTCACCAGCGCGGCCGTTTTTCAAGAGGCGATGAAAACCCTGCGGGCTGAGATCCAGCAGCTGAGCGAGGAGCTGGAGCACCACGAGGCGCTAGTGAATCCCCCCCGACAGCTGGTGAGAATGGCCGCCTCCCTCTACCAGGCGCTGCAGGAAGTGTCCCGTCTTTCCCCGGCCTACTACTTCTCCCTGCGTGACTTTATCGAGGTTATGCAAGACATCTTCATTGAGAAGGGAAGGCCGTTGGTGCCGTTTGCCATCGGAAAAGAGCCGACTGGTTTAAAGCCAGAGATCACAAACAAGATGGTTTCCCGGCTGCTGCTCCACTACAGGCCTCTTCTGTTCAAGAGTCACTTCTCTGTCCTGAAGCTGCTGGTGTCTGTGGCTCTGCTGCAGCACAACCAGCTCTGCTCCGAGGGCGAGAGGGCGGCCTTCCTCACGGGCCTTCAAGACATCGGACATCAACCCTGTCTCCCGGCGCAGACCCTCCCACAGACCACCACTCCACTGCCCAGCTGGACCCCCCCTCAGACACACCCAGAGCTCCTCAGCCTGGACAGGGTCCCGGCCTTCACAGGGCTGCTCTCCTCACTCTCCACCCACCCCACACAGTGGCAGGAGTACCTGCGCCTCCCAGCCTCCACTGTGGTGGGCGCTGTCCCCTGTCTCTCACACTCCCATCTGTCCCTGGTTCAACGGGCTCTCCTCTGGAAAACCTTGAACCCGAACCGCCTGGAGGGACTGGCCGACATGATCTGTGCCTCCCAGCTCTGCCTGCCCGTTCAGACTGTGAGGTCTGAGACCCCCCACACCGGGAACCCAGGGTCTCTCTCACGCTACCTGCTCAGACACGAAGGAGCCATCACTCTCACCTTGCCGAGTCCAGGAGGAGACGACAGGACCAGTACTCGGCCTCTTCACTTAATAAACACACTGGCTGAGTGTGTAGGAGAAACCGGGGTTAAACCGGAGGTAACACACCGTTATATATAGTTTTAACCTAACAGCAGTTTATATAAGTGCAGCGCTTCTTTAATATTAATTTAATATGTTTTATTTTCAGGTGAAAGTCATTTCTTTAGGGGCTCTGTGTGGCAGAGACGTCCTCCTCTCAGCGCTGGACAAAGCAGTGGACGACGGCCACTGGTTGGTTTTTAGCGACTGTCATCTGCTGGAGCGATGGGACGGAGAAGTAGTGGCTCGTCTCGGTCAGCTGATCTCCTCTTTTAAAGGTAGGAGTCGCTTTATAATGTGTTTGTGTCATTCATAAGCATAAAGTCCAGTCTTTAGTGTGTTTCTGCATCTGTCTGCTTCCTTGTTTCACAGAAGCACGAGGCCCAACTCACCCGGGCGTCCGCTTGTGGTTTGTAACTCAAGAATGTAAATCTCACCACATACCAGGTAAACAATTCTATTTCCATTACTGCTTTAAATAAGTTTAGTTTTCCTTTTAAGCTCAGAAACCGTGGATAATTGCTTTTTGTATCGTTGAACAGTGACAGTGCGAATGCGCTGCCTTCCTCTGGTCTGTGACGCCCCCTGGGATCTGAAGGAGGAGCTGAGCCGCTCCCTGCATCAGGTTGTTTGCATCGCACGGACTCGATCGCCGTCGGGGGGGAGGGCCAACAACATGGAGCTCCTCCTCCGCTGTGCCGTCTTCCACTCCGTCCTGCTGCAGAGACAGACCTGTCAATACTTGGGCCAGGGCAGAATCTACAACTGGTGAGGAAACGGGCTCAAATAACGTCTACTGCAGTTGATATAGAGTGGAGGTGTTGTTTCATTACATATTTGTATATTTGGATTGATGTATTAGTTGTTCAAATGGTGGATATCTGGTGGATAAAGAGTGTATACTTGTGGATTGTCTCTAGGGACCAGGGCGACCTCCTGGCTCTGGTGGAAGCTCACAACTGCATCAGCCGTCTCTGTCCAGTCCAGACCAAAGCTCTGCAGTATCTAGCAGGTGAGGCAGCAATAACATCCGACCATGTCCCTCTGGTAACTTTACTTCCTGTTTGTTTTAACCTTGTTGTGCTTTTCATTCTCAGGCGACCTGGTGCACGGCGGCCATGCGCTCGACTCTGCGGATTTGGAGCTGGTGGAAAACACGGCCAAGGCCTGCCTGAGCAGAATGTCTCCGCTGTGGGGCCGAGGACCACACGTCCTCTCCGACATCATCAGGAACCCCGGCCAGTTCGGTAACCACAACACTTCCTTATGGTCACGTGTTCTGAATAGATTGTGTCCTACAAGCTAAATGATTGGCACCTGGGTAGAGAATGCAGGAGGCAGGACATTATGGAGCCAGAACAAAAGGAATAAATGCACACAGAAATGAATACATGCGCAAAAAAGATCCACAAATGTATTTGGGGATTTATATATATATATGTGACTCAAAACACAAATACATTTTCAATGCACACACAAATATATTTCATTCCATGTAAAACATAAGATTCATAAACATATTTCCGATGCACACACAAATAGAAAAAAAATTCACAAATATATGCATGTAAAAGTATTTGCAATCTTCATCAAATACATATTTGGAGCTTGTTACATTCAAATATAAACTGTTGGACCTGCATTTACAAAGTGCTTTTAATTTGTAAACCTCGCTGCATTTGTGTGTGAGACTTTTGAGACTCTCCTGACGTGACTCTGTTCCACAAATGTGTTTTAAAATTTTTTTTTGCATTAAAATGGGCAGGCTAAAAACCTCCAGGCTGCCTGCACGCTTTTTAATGACGTCGTGTGGAGGCACTCTCACGTGATTGGCTGTAAAGGAGTGAGACATCTGATTGGCTTCAAACGATCCCCTCTTAGAAAAAAAGCATTTGTGGATCAGAGTCACGTCAGGGGAGTTTCAAAAGTCTCACACACAAAAGTCCTCTGTGTAAATCACGTGTATTGACTTTGGTTTTTGTTTCTCAGCCTCAGGTTTGACCGGATTGCTGCAGATCCTGGATCAGGGTCTTCAGGATGCAGCGGACATCACCGACCCGGCCGTGCTGGGCTTCGACGTGGTCGTGGCAGCCGAGATGATCAAGATCAACAGCCACCATTTGAACCTTCTGCTGCAGGCCTCCCAGAATCCCCTGGGAACAGCCAGGAGTTCCCGTGGCGCCCTCACACTGCCGACTAGCAGCCAGGCCAGAGACAGACTGCTGGCTCTGAAGAGTTACCTCACACACAGGAGGGAGGGCAGAGGTAGAGAAGCTGTTTCCCACGGCTCCCTGAGTGACTTCCTCCGGGCGGAGTGGGAGGAGCTTGTTGATACGGTTTCTTCGCTCCTGTCACAGTTGCAGCAGTCCGTTCAACACGGCACGCCGACCTTTCTCTCTCTCGCCGCCCTGTCTCGTTTGGAGAGGAGGGCGGAGCTTCTCAGCGCTTATGTGGAACGCAGGGACACCTCAGATCCACCCGGTGCATACCGACTCGCTGCTTTCAGCAACGCCAGAGGATTCCTGGTGGCTATAATGAGGAAGGCGGCTCGAGTAAATCTCAGATATATCAGTGATGTAGAACTGCAGTTTCAGGTAAATCACGACTTCACAGTAAAGTGACCGAAACCCAGTGGATGAAAAGATTTAAACTTTAGCATCAGGATGAGGATTGATGATTTTCTTGTTCCTGCAGGTTCTGAGTGACAGCAGGACCCCGGACCCCCCCCCTGTGGATGCTGTGTATCTCTGTGGCCTGGAGCTCAGAGGGGCTTCGTGGGACCCTCAGCTGGGAGCCCTCCAGGGAACAGACTCTCCACAGCCAGGCTCACTCCCCCTTGTGTGTGTCACGGCTCACGTCAGGAGCATAACTCACACCCGAGATAATGTTCCGGACTTGGAGGCGTCTTCGTCGACCGCACCCCCCCAGCTACCAGTCCTCCACTGCCCCCTGTATCTAGATGAAGGGCGAGAGCCGGGAGACTCGGGGCTGGCCGACGCTCAGATTATTACTAAGATTCCTCTTCACGCCAGTTTAAATCCAGTTTTGTGTAGTTTAAGAAGAGTGAGGCTAGTGAGTCTGCTCTGAAGTGTTCATTAAATATTTGTCGTCTTTCACTGACATCCAATGGAACCTGCACACAAATGAAAAGACCCTGGATTTGCTAAAAGATGCCTCAAAGAATGTCTGATCCTCAAGTTCCTTTGCAGTTACTGTGTAATGTCTGTTTGTATATTTTGTCTTGTTGTACTAATTTGTAAAACTTTAGAATTTTCAATTAAACTGTTGCACAAAGTCATAAAGGCAGTTTCTCATATTTTGTCTGTAGTAGCAGAAGTTCCCTCATCTGAATAAAATGGATTTAATCTACTAAAAGGTTTAAAAAATATATATAAAATTCACCAAATAATCTCAGATAACTTGAGTCAAAACTTTTCTAAAAGCTTGTTTCTTCAGGGAGTTTATCAGCGTAACATTCATTCAACTGTTGATTGATGGATTTAGATGTCGAGGCTCATGGTTTGTAGAGGTAATAAACAAACAGTTGTGTAATTATTGTGGTTTAATGTGATGTCAACAGCAGGAGTGTGAGTTCACCATGTAGTTGTTGACAATATTAACAGAAGTTTTCCTTTTCCTCCCACAGGCAACATGGACCGACACCACTATGAGACTTTTGAGAAGTTTGGCAACAACACTGTTCTGCTGCACCTCGACAACGGCCGAGCGCAAGTATTCCTCTCATTGTTCTCATCGTCCGAGTTCACGTTAACACACTTAGTTTTCATGCCTCAGTGGCTGGAGACATATCTTTGGGTTATGAAAGAATTTCTTCAGAACAACAATAAGACTCTTGGTGGGCAAACGTCAGCGTGGCCTCACAAAACAAGTTTTTACGGACCCTGAACATGATTTCTCAGGTCTGTCTGTGAGGAATTCCTGTAATAAAATTTCTTCATTTCATTGGTTGTTTCTATGGCTGTGATTGTGACTCAACTGATTTCCACTGTGTTGTCACTGCAGATTTGGGCGTCACTCCAAAGATGAGCCGTCCATCCTCGCTCCACTAGAACAGTGCTGCAGGTACAATGAGAAAAGAGTGATGAATTTCTTCTCTGGCTACATTATATATATATATATATATATATATATATATATATATAGTCAAAATAAAAGATTTTTCCTTTCAGCACAAGTGAGGTTAATACAGATTTGTGCAATTGTGCAAAAAGCTCCATCCTGTCCTTTATTCTGAAACCTCTTTCTTTCATTTCCCTTTTGTCCAGTATCCGTCAGAGCACGTGGCTCCGCCTGCGTCTCCTCTCTCTGCCTCAGTATCGTCTCAGCGATGTCATGCGGGCGTCGCTTTCCCAGGATCCTTTGCACCGCGCGGCCCCCCTGCTGGCAGAGCCCCACCTCGCCGCTCTGGATCGGCGTCTGCAAACCGTGCTGGAGACGGTGAGTCGCTGCCAGGAGCAGCGGAGCGTGGACGCTGGTAGTGATGAGGTCATTGTTGATGACTCCGCCTACTTGAAGGACACGTTGACTCCTGCAGGTTAGAGCAACTTCACTGCTCATCACACAGGAACATGCAAGATGTCAGCCGTTAAAGTGACAAGGACTGAAAAGGTTTCTTTACATATTTTCTGCAGGTTTAATAAATAAGACAAAACACGAGGAGGACTGAGTTATTTACAAAACCCCAAATGGCTATAAATCCAAAACGTGCACATTGACATCAGTTTAAAATGTATTAAGTTATTAGTGCTGTTAAAGAGGAAAACTGAGGTTTGGTCAGATATTTACAACATTACAATTTTCAGGTTTTGGAAGTGAAATTTTGGAAATACAAAAATAGGTTTGTAATTATTTTCTCCATATTTGAAATACATTCTCTCCTTTTGTCCTTTAAGTACATGCTGCCTGTATTATGTGATAAATTATTGCGATTAATACTATGACAATAAATTCTGAAGCGAAAAATGATAACTCACAAACCTGTTTGAGGAGCCAAATGGAAAATGGAGGATTGAAATAATGTTTTCAACACTTTTTATTTTACAATTTTTATATTTTATTAAAAACATGATGCATGTACATGTGATGATTGCATTATGTGACAAAAGCAATAATTTCCCTCACTGTTAACAAACTGCTTTAACAACTTTTATCTGGTCTGATAATGCCTCTTTACTGAAATTCAAATATATGTCAAGCATATTGATTATAACTTGGTATTGTCCAAATTCATTTCTTGAACATTTTCTCCATATTCGAAATACATTCTCTCCTTTTCTCCTTTGAATACATCCCTCATGTATTATGTGATAAGTTATTGCATAATTCATTACTATGACAATAAATTCTGAAGCGAAAAAATTATCACTCACAACCTGTTTGATGAACCAAACTCAAAATGGAGGATGGAAATAAGGTTTTCCACACTTTGTACTTTGTTTTAATCACCTAGTGTTTGGTTTGTGAGCAACGACATGAGAAAAACTATTTACATTCGTTAAAAAAATAAATGTTTCTAGGTCTGAGATATTGGCACAGTCAGCAGAATACCACCGGCCCGGTTCTGTGTTCTGTCCAATAGGAAACCTCAGAAGCAACTTCCTCACATGAATTCTTTCATCACCTGTTTGTCTTCATCACAGCTTTCATCTGGATTCATTATGAGGGTTTGTTTTATTGATCCTTCTCGTATTTTCATGTTTAAAAACCTTTCAAAAAGTCTTTTCGAACACTTGAACTCGAATGTGTGAAACTTCCTGAAAAAGTAATTTCTTTGCAACTCACCACATGATCATTTATTAATCTATCGGTTGTGGGGCAGCAGTGTGTTTCACCAGAGTTACCATGTGAGGTGTGAGTGAACATCACAGCTAGTCAGACAGCCGTCCTCCTCCTCAATCAATAATTCACCCGGCCCGGGTCATATCGATGGCACCTACTCGCTCTCCTCTTCCCCTTCCTCACCTGTTCACTCTTTCCATGAGAGCTGCTGCTGACAGGGGGCGAGAGCAGAACATCCACACATGAAAACAGGGAGCGAGAGAGAGGGAGGAAGGCACCGCTGTTCGATTTCCTGCCCGAAGACGCTGATGCACCCAGGACCAGAAACACCTGAGGAGGCTTGAATGGGATTCAGACTCTTCACAGTAGTTTCCTTCTGTCTCTGACGTTCAGGTTTCAAGACTTTTATCTTTGTGTGAAGTTTGTATTATATTTGCACGATGTCGGGAGCCAGTAGTGACCAGCTGCACAGATCCACTCTAACTGTCTATACGGTGAGTTTATACTATTGTTCCCTATTTAGTTTTATGTATAAGTCATATATGTTGTAAAACATCATTCTTAATAGGCATGTTTGTGTGTGTGTGTGTGTGTGTGTGTGTGTGTGTGTGTGTGTGTTTGCAGAACCTGATGGAGCACTTCAATCCGGGCCTCCAGAAGCTTGTTGCTCTGGGAAACAGCTATATCAAAGCTTTTCAAGGTGAGTGAGCGTGAGTGACCGGCTGTGTGGTTCAATTAGAGTGTGTGTGTGTGTTTGTGTGTGTCTGAGTGTGCACGTGTGTAATAGAAGATCTATTCTATACTTTTGAATGTTATAATAAGCAAAGTGTTGTTGTCCTTATGTGGAAAGGACCAGAATAAGAAAATATTAGCAGATGTTAGAGGACATTTCACTGTAGGAGCTGTAAACATTCCATGGTGATGTCAGTGGAATCAGAGATGATAGAAGAGGACTTTACTGAAATCACTGAGACACAGGTTGTGAAGGGAGACAAGGGAACCCTGACAGGAAGGTCATGACCCCTCTGTAACAAGACCCACGGTGTCTGTGACTCATTAGTAGCACCTCATGTTATTTTTGCTGCAGTGGTTTGAGTTTTTGAACAAGAACACGTTATTATTTTCGCTGGACATGTCGAGGTGTTTTGGGAAAAGTGATATGTTTCAATAGAGTAGAGAATTATATCCAGATTACAATCTTCCCAACAGCAGATATGGATGATTATCACATTATTATTTCTCTTAAGTTTGAAGATTGAAGATCGATTTTTGGCTTCTCAGTGAAGGTTGTGTTTTTTAAACTCTTCTTAATGAGCAGAGAATGATTAAACATCTGATCAATTATCTGTTTTTTTCGCATTATATCGATATATAGTGAACTATATTGCTATTGATGAAAATTATAATATTATACTTCAGCACTGAAAACAAATTCATTCTTTAAAACATGACGTACATCACCACATATTTTTCCCTGAGCTCACTTATCCTTCTCGACTGTGTTTCTCTGTGGGGGGGCAGCATGTATCATTAATGCAGCTCTGCCTTATAAAACCAGAACAGGACGTCACGGCAACGAGGCAGCGTGGTAAAACTACACCGATCTACAAACCACCTCTCACGTGTCAACACTGCCAGGCTTGTGTGAATGAAAGGATAGAAAACAGAGATGTTGGTCTTAGGGGGGCAAAGTTTAACTGGTTAAAAGCTGTAAGTTGTGTTTATTTTTTATATATTTTTGTGTATTTGCTTGTGTCCTGCAGCCTTAGCTGTCTGCAGTGAGGCCTACTTCAGCGCTGTGGCTAAGATGGGTGACCAGGCTCTGCACACACTCTCATCTCGCTCTCTTGGTAAGTGTGTGTGTGTGTGTGTGTGTGTGTGTGTGTGTGTGTGTTTGTGTGTGTGTGTGTGTGTGTAACTCATGTGTGTTTATATAAAAGTTTGTTGCATTCATCACAGAAACATAACTGTCCTGTCAATCAGGTGGTAAAAACTTTATCCTTTCTAATCATTTCAAGTATTATAACATCCTCATAGATCGTACTAAACTATTGAACACATGGACCAAACGTCTCTAATGCCATGACTCTTTGGTGAGGCAGCTGATGTCAGATGATACTGATGATGATGATGGATTTAGCTGAAATAACTTGTTTTAATAAATCCTCACTTTTGGTAGTTTCATCCATGACTGAGAGAGAGACAGGAATTACCACCTCGCATGAACATGTTATATTTCTTGTGTTGTCTTGAGTTTTTTCATCATCTTGTTCTGAGACAAATATAAAGATATATTTGATTCTGTGGAACCTTCACAAATTGTCCCTTTAAATTAAGTTTCAGCTTCTAAGTTATTTGTTCGCTCACCACAATACAACCCTTTTTTTAGGGATTTATGAATTGACAAATCCTCGATTCTAATCCTCCCCTGCTCTATCTCCTCCTCTCCTTTGTGTGTCTGTGTGTTTGTGTGTGTTTTTCCACAAGCTTCACTTTCACTCCCACCCTGGGCAGGTGCCAGAGCATTGTTAGCAGTAATTAGCGATATGCTAGCTCCTTCCACGTTGAGTGTGCTCATGCATTAGTGCGAGAGGTTCTGCTCGGGCGGCTAACTGAGAAGGTCAGGGAGCCACAGCGTGACCTGGGGTCCTATTGAGTGACGGCCCCTGAATTATAGATGGGGGGCCGTCTTTCAGCTGCACCCAATTCATTAGTTCAACCAGAGTCCATCACCATAGACCAGACCAGAGGCACCAGTCGTACAAAGAGCCGGACCAACTTTCCACCATTTACACAAGAGTCTATTTGGCTTGAATTGTGTTAAAGTCGTTTATCAAACTGCTGCACAACTCAAATATTGTTCCTTTATTTCTAATGGACACAAATTAAACAAAATGAGAGAGTTTTACCATTTTGTTGTACATGCAACAACATTTTCAGGTGAAAAAATTCCATTAAAAACTCAATCGAACGAATATTATCACGTGAAATATTCACACATCTGTTATTTTTTAAACTGAAGGAATTTAATGTGTGTGTAAATCTAGTTTTGTCTCAAACAGGGGACGTCCTGGTCCAGATTTCAGACACACAGCGGAGACTCACTGCAGAGATGGAGGGTGTGGTCAGTACAAGTCTTCTGTTAATTATGATATTTCCATGCATACAATTATAATAATTAATTCGAATTGCATGGACAGACACACACATGTTTTCCCATTAGGTTTGGAATCAATTTGTAATTTGATGCCACAAAACCATGTGAAACTTTGTAATTAATACCTGAGACTTGGATTACAACACGTTTACATCAAGGAGATTTAGGCTTCATCTTTCTGGGAGAAAGCTGAGATACATTGTCCATGAAAAAACTGTAACCCAATTAATTAAAGAACAGATCTGCATTCTGGGAATTGCACTTGTTAGCCTTTGACCCTGAGATGACCCTGAGGTTAATTCACTGCCTGATTAAAATCCATTGAGCCGTTCAGACCCTGGTGCCTGGTTGCAGTGGCTGTAGCGATGCCAATTAGCAACTGAGGACCCGGCAACATTTGCATATAGATTGATTTAAATAAAACAATCCAGCCCATAATGTCAAGTTTCCATTTGACCTCAGTTACATCACAGCGGCACTGTTTTTCTCCTTGCTTCAGTTCCGATGGTTCCAGGTGGAGGTGCTGCAAGCCATGGAGAAGAATGTGAAGCTGGACGAGGAATACATCAACGTAAGTTTAGAGGAAAAGGAACCTGTTTTTAAATTATCCTTCACGTCAACAATTTGGCAGCTGTTGTATTTTACATCATTCACCAACATTAAAAGAGTTTCAAAGTGAAGTTACTGATTGGATAACGATGGTTATGACGTGTCTGTGTGGCTCAACGTATCGGATTGTGTTCACGATTTAAATGCAAATGTTGGATTAAGATTTCTTGAAAATCTATTATGACCACTCCTGAAAACTAACTTTAAATTGTACTAGAGAAAACAGGTCTGTGATTGTGCAGTTCTTCCCCAAACCGGGAAGGAACACAAGTCCACAAGTTAAACACAAACTGTGTGTGGACAAACAAAGTGTCCACAGATTCAGGAAAACGTATCGTCACCAGGTCAGACTCTTGTTGAATTGATCTGCTTCCTGTGCTGCAGGGAAGTCGCAGAGTGTACGAGCTGGAGGTGAGGAACCAGGCCGAGGCGCTGGAGAAGCAGCTCAGACGAGGAGCTTTCAGGGACTCTCTGGTACACACACACACACACACACACACACACACACATTCACACACACACACAAACACACACACACACACACCATTGTTCATTTGTGCTTCATATTGTGTGTGTTTTAGGAGAACAGCGAGTACATGGTGTACCTGAGGCAGAGCCAGCAGGAGATCCTGAAGGAGGAGGAGAGGAGGTATCGCTTCCTGGCAGAGAAACACTGTGGCCTCACTCAGTCGCTTCTCTTCCTCATAAACAAGGTTCATGAATACACAGCACACAACAACCACATGGTCAACGCAGACTCACACAGGGAAACCAGCAGCACAGAGCCAACTCTGGGAAGGGAAGTCAATGAGATTTGAGTGTTTTTGGTGATTCGTTCTGACGCAGGTGTCAACAAAACACAAGATCTCTGCAGCTGAATTTATACGTGATGTTCTTCCCTTGCCTGAACACAGTGGCTCTGAATGAAAAGCATTTTCAAATGTGAAAGGCAAATTCCAGAAAGTCCAGATCAAATTGTACGGACATTTGCATATTTTAAAAAACAGCTTTAATCAAAAAGTAAACAAATGTTAACTCAAACTCATAAACAAGAATTTGATGAAATGCACTAAAATATCTCCTCATTTAATACGTTCTCATGAAAAAGGAGACTTGACCTCAGCAGCTGCTCTAACATATGATGTGAATATTCATATTTCCATTGACTTGACTTTACATACTGTACATGGTGGATTCTGTGATTTTCATAACTATATCTATACGACACCACAGATCGCTGCCATGTGAAGGTGAAGCTCAACCGATGCTGATGTCATTGTCTCATTGGGCTGTTCAGCATTTTGTATATTCTCCTCATGCGATGTCATGTTAATAGGTTGATTATCTGAAACTGTCTTATCTACTGAAGCGTTGCTGTTGAGTGAGTTTCTGTCTCATGAGGCTGAGACTCAGTGATCTTCTCTCCTCTCTCGTGTGTTTGCAGACCGGTGGATCTCTTCAGCAAAAGGCCGACGGCTGGAAGGAGAAAGTGAACGAGACCAGAGGGTCCAGACCTCGCACGCCCACACACGTAGAACAAGAGGCACAGGTACCAACATATTATCTGCTTTAGTCAGTTCTTCTTTTCCACAGGGACATCATAGTTAAGCAAATTATGTTCAATACACTGAAGAGGTGGATGGAAGAAGCTCTACTGCACCAGCGTGTGCTTCAGAAATCTGCACAGCCAGTTATATCTTAAGGTACAGTACACTGTCAAACAGGAACAAGGGCATTTTTATTATCTGCACAAGGGAGAACAGATATTTATATTCAGACTTTATCAGAGGAATTTATTATTGGCTTGTTAAGAAGTCGTCTTTTACTATTATAGACTTTAAATAAAGATAGACAACGTTGTGGCTCTTGATCACCTCCTGGTGGCTGGCTACAGTATAGGTCACAAACCCTGCCTCCTCCATGTTATTGAATTGGACATGCACCAAACTAACACAAGGTTGAAATACATGGCAAATACATTTGTTCTCAAAGATTGTTCCTCTCATTTTAGGTCATTCTTATAATGTTCATGTTTCTGGTTTTAATCAAATATGTAACATCGAAAGATGGCGGAACCCGTATCTGGGCTTCATTTCTAGATAATGGGAGGAAGTTGAGAAGCGTCCATCTTTATTCACCGTCTATGGTGCTAATAAAGTTTTCTCAAGTTAGTTTACGTGTGTCTGATGCGTCTCCAGCTCCGAGGCTCAGTGAGCTCCCTGCTGCAGACTGTTGCCAGAGATGAAGACATGTCGTGGGCCAGGAGGGAGCAACAGGCGCTGGGCAGAGTGCCCTCTAGAGGTGGGAGGTATTCACTACTAATCACAGTACAGTACCTGTACATTGTCAGATCATAAATGAAAGAATAAACATCTCTTTCCTCTTCCTCCTCCACCTCCAGCACCGTCACCTCTGCCCAGCCGCTCCCGCTCCAGCTCAGTGGGTGAGTCTCTGGGTCTCGGGGGAGGCAGATCCATGAGAGCCCTGGTGTCTCACCCGTCCTCGTCCAACCCCAAGCTCCTGCCTTTCAACCGAGGGGAGGCCGTCACCGTCCTGGTGCAGGAGCCACGTAACGGCTGGTTGTACGGACGCACCGACAGCAGCCTGCGGTGGGTAGAGGGAAACAGAAGAGTCCCATTTCTGATTTTTACTTTGGCATTGAATGTTCTCTGGCCACAGCAGCCGCAGGAAATCGCATCAGACTGCTGTTATTGTCACTGAGGAACAACTTTCTTTTGTAGTCTTTATTATTGACGAGAGAAATGTATTAATTATTGATATAGTGACAGGTTAACAGTCTCGTAAAGTAGAGAAACGGCTAAAGGGCGTTTTGTTATAGTGGAGTCGTTGGTATTGATCAGCTTCACAACACAACACATGGATCTAAGTGTCATTTTGTCCAATAAGGCTGCAAAACTTACTATTTACCACTTGCAACCATGAAATAAATGTCAAGTGTTGTTTGCAGGTTTTTATTTGACAAGAGAAATGTAGAATAAAACACAAGTTTGATTATTTAGAGCAGGAAATAGTGTAATGGTTGATAAAGGATTTCATTCTGTGCTGTCTCCTCCAGTCAGGGCTGGTTTCCTGCTGCCTATGTGGCGCCCGTTGAAGATTTCTCCGACACTTTAGCGACAAGGTGAGAATCACATCAATTTTATTCAGGAGATTTTATTTGTCTGAAACAAATCTCCGTCGGTAGCATTTCTCACACTGTTCCCTGTCACATGAATCCTGTGTGTTCCCTCAGCGCTGGTTCCCTGAGAAGCAGCAGTATGAACAATCTGCTGGATCCAACCGACACCTACCCGGAGCAACCGGAGAGCAAGAGCTACGGCGATGTCCCGCCCCCGGCCACGCCCAACCGCAGAGCTTCCGTAGACTCCCGGGCGATCTCTCCCCTCCCCGAGAAGAAGGCGGAGCCAGCGGCGGAGAAGAGGCTGGGTCAAACGAAGAGCTACAACGAACACCCGCCTCCTCAGCCTCCGCCGAGTCAGAACCTGAGGAGGAGCTCTGTCGATTTTCACCCGATCTCCCCCCTCCCCGAGAGGAGGAGTGAATCTGATGTCCAGGTACCAGAGGATTATCACTGAGAATATGTTGCATATTAAATAATCCTGAAACAGAAATCTAATCAGAAGTCTAATGTTTGGGTTCCTCACATTGACGGTCCTCTCTTGTTTTAGGGCTTATCACCCCAGGGACCTGACAACCCTCTGTTTCCAAGGTAAATATCAACGTCTCGATTCCCAGAAATCAACAACCTAGTTTTTATTCTCCTGGACTTAGTGAATACATTTGTATTAAATATTTCAGCATCAGTTCTGTATCTGAAAAATCATCAAGTATCCATTTATGCGCTTTAGAGCGTGAACAAAAACCTGAATACAAGCATCATAAAAATTATGATGGATAAAACAAGTGTCATATAGGTTAAGGTTCCTTTGTTGCACTTGGTGGTTGACAAAACATAATTTAAGATTTTATCCAGGTATTCTCTTTTTCACACATTTCACAGTTTATCAATAATTCAGTAGACAGATGCTTAAATGATTGATTTTCAGTTTCAGTCTTTAAAGATCCACAAATGTTTAAATCAATAAGCCCTAAAAAAAAGACATAGGACCTCTGGAACCTGCTGAATATCCACCTCTGACTGGTGTTAGTTATCCAGCCTGGAGTGTGTGTGTATGTGTGTGTGTGTTCTTTATGTGTGTTGGCAGAAAGCAGCTGAGCACATGAGGTCTTGTGTCACATCTTCCGTCATCCTCTCGTTTCAGAGGCACAAACCCGTTCGCCACAGTGAAGCTTCGCCCCACGACGACCAATGACAGATCTTCTCCTCGGATGCACTGACCCGGTTGGGTTTGTAACTGACGCTGCCGGATCGGGTTGTGGAGGCAGGACGTGCATTTTGTGTTGTTTCTGTGTAAAGTCGTCTCATCTGAAACGTGAAGGAGTCGGAGTCAGAAGAGCTGAGGAAGAGTCGCTGAGTTTCTTGTCCGGTATTAGATAAGATGAGGTGTTGTGACTGTAGTAAATCTTTATGGTTAGATATCAAAATCATAAAGTTATATGTTGATAGGTGCTGGTTTCCTTTCGTAAAATTGGTAGGAAATACATGTATTATTATTAGTAATATTAAGGCCACTTCAAAAGAATAACTATTAGAATATAGATTTTATTCTCATTATATTGTGCCTTCTTTTTATTTATAAATTAAAACTTAATTCTATTTAATTAAGACCTTTTTTCATTAAATTATGATTTTATTCTCATAAAATTACAGTATTTTTCTTTATTTCTGTGTAATTCTACAATATTACATAATGACTACATTCTCATAATATTATGACTTTTTCTTGTTAAATTACATCTTTATTTACAATAAATTATGATATATTGTTCTAACGTATTATTCTCGCAATATTACAACATTATTCTTGAAATATTTCTCTTAAACGTGGCCCTGAGACTCTGCTGTTCTCATATCTATCTGAAAAATATGAAGCTACAGCCTCCAGCTGATATTAACACATGTTTATTTATTTTATCTGTTTTACTGAAATTGATATTTGATGCTAAGGCAGTATTTCTCCTTCTGTGACTGACACGTTTTGCATTATTCAGTGTATTTTAGTGAGTTGAATGTTGTGTGTCCACTGTGAGCAACACAAAGTAAAGAGACAGTTATTACTCAACCTTTATTTATTATCATTTCTTACTCAGATCTTCTTTTTTTCCTTCACAGCTCATCTTATATTTCATATTTACTTAACTACATCATCTGATCGGAGGCAGGGAGAGAGACGGAGGAGGAGGAGGAGGAGGTGGAGGTGGAAGGGAGGAGGAAGGGAAAGGGGAGAGGAGGTGAGGGAAGGTGGATGAGGAGGAGGAGGAGTGGGAGGAAAGTGCACTGTTATGTGAACATCTAGAAGTAAAACCAATCAGACAAGATGCACAACCTGAAATACACAGAGGAAGAAGTCTTTATAACATCTACACCATCTACAGCACGAGCACCACCTGTTTTCAGACCACAAACTATCCTCATGAAATCATCAAGAATGATTCTGAAATCCAAACAGCATGAGCGAGTGGATATGAGATATATATTTATAAAAGATGTCTCCTATGGTGCCTGTGTGTTTCTCCTCGTGGCGACTCCCTGTCGGCCGGGTTCTGCTCAGGTGTGGAAGCGAGCAGCTCTCGTGTGACTCCGTGCTCGGGGTCCAGAGGGAGGTGACAGGAGTTTGGGGGGGAGGGGTGGTCATTACAAAATATGAATGCAGGGACGAAGAGGAGGAAGAGGAGGAGGAGGAGGAAGGGGCTGTTCAGCTGTCTCCTACTCATGCACCAAGGTCTCAAACTCTGGAAGAGAAAAGTTAAAATGTGCAAAAGTTATAGGACAGAATCGTCAGATAAAAGGAGAATGATGGAAATATTATTTATTTCTATATTGTTAATGAATTCAATAGGTAGAAAAAAGGCCTTTTGGCTTGTCGAGGCAGAAATAGCTCAGATGTAAATAATAGTATAATGCACCATAGACTGTAAAGAGGGGAGGATATGACTCCTCCTCAAAAGTGAAGCCAACTCCTCCTCCAATGAATGGGACATTGACTAAGCTAAAAAGCCATAGTAGCCACAAGGTATTTTGTAACAACTCACTGATAAATGTTCAAACTTTTATTTTTCCTGAAAGTTTGGTTTTAATCAGTAATTTTATGCTATGAAAACAATATTCCTGGATCGTGGGAGGAAGTGGAGACGTCTCGTTAATCTTTATCTACAGTTATTGGTTTAAACAATAACCTGGAAGCAACTGAATGGAATGCAGCCGGGATCAGGTGCTTTTTGACAAGTAAAAATGTCTCTTAAAATTGTCTTCTGCCCAAATAATATTACAAAACACTGTTATGACCCACACTGTAAAACCCACTCTACTTCATTTTTCTTCAGTCCCTCAGACACGATCCTGCTGCTCTGAATATCGACTCGATCGCTGAATATTTATTAATTTAATAACAGATGCTCAGTTTATTTCTCTTTAACGACTGTTTTCAAAGTTTTCAAAGATGCACTCGTGACTTTTGTTCCCAGGCAACTTTCTGACAAACAAAAGTAAGTTTACTTCTCCGAACAGGTGTGGGTTTTTGAGATTGTGTATTTTGGACACAAACAATATTATTTATTTACACAGTTGATATTGCATTGTTTGGATTCAGCTCAAATCTTAAGTTGGATTCTGCTTTGCTGCAGAAATACAAGTCAGAATGTTGCTATCTCCTTCCAGTCCGGCTTCTACCTTTTTCTTAAATAATAAAATGTTTCATAAGCAACTTTCTCTCACCGTCGATGCCGATCTTGCCGTCCCCATCCTTGTCTGCTGCTTTGAGGAATTCTCTTGTCTCTGCGTCAGTCAGATCTCTGCCCTCCTTGGAAAAGCCCTTCAGTACATACCTGCAGAGAATCATCCCTCATGGTGTTCAGTGTAAACATGACAGAGTACCGACTCCACAATCTACTGTTTATCTGCCTGTAGCCGTGTTGCTGTGTGTGTGTGTGTGTTTGTGTATTTCTGGGTCTTTGTGAATCCCTCACTTGAGCTCTTCCTCTTCGATGAACCCGCTGCCGTCCACGTCCAGGACCCGGAAGACCTTCTTCACGTTTTCGGCCGTCATGGCCCTCATCCCGACCAATTCAAAGAACTTTTTTGGATCAAACGTTTCTCCTTCAAGAGGCAAAAAGAGCAATGGTACAAAGAGTGAAATCATATCCAGCTGCACAGTTCTACACATTCAGAGCAGGATGGTGTGTGTTCATGTGGATTGAACAACGGTTTCACTTCTCTGTGTCGGCCATGGTTACAGACCTTCGAAGGCTTGAAGAGCTTTCTTGATCTCCTCAGCTTTCAACAGATCTGTCATCGTCATTTTGTCAGCTGGAGAGAAGGAGAGACGGAGAGACGGAGAGACGGAGGCAGAGGGTAAGAAATGACAGGAGGAGAATATTTCAAAGAGCACGGGAGGTGGAGGGTTCGGTGAGAAGCTGTTTAACTGATCCACTTTAATATGCAGGTTGTTACCACACGAGCACAAATGATTTACTTCTTTAATGTGAAATCTCTCTCTAAACTTCTGGTTGTCTCATTTATACACAAACACACAAGGTGCTGCCACTGTGATGGAAATACATACAAATACCTCTGCTGTACAACATAATGTATTTCAACATGTTTTATTTTAAAAACGTTCCCACAACATAGAATAGCTAAAGGCACTTTACATTATAAGTTCAAGTACGTGCTAAATTATACAGAAACCAGACATTTCCACAATCAGCAAACATTGGTTACAAATTATGAATATGGCAAAACATCTGCATATATTTGAATACATGAGGATTTATCGTATTAATTTCCATCCCAATAACTCCTCAAATGCATGTTAGTTTTTTTCTATGTGTGAGTTCTGCAGCATTACGGCATTTAACCTTTAACCTTTCCAGTGAAACTTTCGATGTCACATTGGAAAACTGCACTCTGATTTATGAATGTGAAGCTGTTGCTAAAATGTGACATGAATTTTCCCCTTAAGGCTGAAAACAGCATGTGACCTGAGCTGCAGTTCACAGCTGCAGCCTGCGGGGGTCAGTAGGTGTCACAGCTGAGCTGGAGTCTCTCCTGTGGCTTGTTGTGTTTCCAGCAGCTTCTGGAATCAAGTGTCTAGTTGTCAAGACGTTGAAATTTTTGACGAACGTGTTTGTGTCTAGAAGGGACCTGAGCTCAGTTGTGTGTGTATTTGTGAGTCTGCACGTGTGTGAATGTGCCTTGCACAGGATAAGAGCCTGGCAGAGCACGGTGGAGTAGTTTCGATGTTTCCCCTCCAGACATGTTAATCCCTTAAAAATACTCCATCTCTCTAAGTAAAGGACAGGTGACAGTCATCCCTTTCTTTTCTGCACTTGACACCACAGGTCACATTCACACAGTCACACTCACACATTCTCACACACCTCTGTCAATCACAGACTTTCACACGCAGTCGGAAGGAGCCGGGGATCGAACAACCGACCTTCAAATTCGTAAACGAGCTGCTCTCTGTCTCGAGTCACAGCTTCTCCGCTAGGTCTCAACTTTCTTTCCACCTTTTACAGGAGGCGAAAGGCATTTAGAGAAAGTCTACTTGTGCTGAGCTGTTAAACTTTTCCACTGATGAGATAAATCAACGATATGTCTCAAACTAGTGTCTTCAAGTCTCAGGTCTTTGTACTTTGGTTTGGTCGAGACAGAAAAACTGTGATTTGTCTTCTCTGAGGTTGTGTTTTAGCTCCACTGAGACTCTGAGTCTTTGTCTCTTCATTTGCTTTAAAAACGAGCCCTGAATTTAATCGTAAAGAGTTTTTTCAGTAGTGAACTCTCAGTCAACTTCCCCTGAAGGAGGCAAGAGTTTAATGTTTTGAAGCGTCTGTCAACACGATTTCAGATCAGAAGGAAACTGTTAGAGATTGAAACTCTGGTAAAAACACAGTGAGCAGTGAGTCACGGCACAGCAAGTGTATTATTAATAAAGTGTTGTTTTTTTTAACTCAGGTAATCTCACTCGGCGTCTGACCCTGGCTTGTTTCTTAAGATCGGCCAATAACAACTATGAAAAACATCTAGAATATGTTAATCTGTAAACTGTCGCACAGCAGGAAGCCATTAGAGCAACACCTGCTCCCAACATGTTGTGTAACACAAGCGCTGCAGAGACGAAAACAGTAAAAACACGGAAGCATGAGCAGAATGTCAGAAATGAAGATCAACTGCAATATATATTTAACTTTGCAGTTTTCACCCCTGAGCATTTCTTTGTAAGAGAAGACGCCACTAAAACTCCCGGACAGATAACAAAGAAACTATAGGTGATGCTGAATGGGTCAGTGACTGTGATATTGTGTTTTTTACCATTAACTTTAGTAATATTCACGTTAATGTATGCCTCAATATTTGAATTTAATTTTGTGTGAATGTGAATCAGCTTCTTGCAGAACAGTCTCTCCGTTTTTCCTCCAAAATCACACGGCTACAAATATTTAATTACTCTGGTTTAAATGTTTGTAAAACTAACAAAAGGTATTTTACAAGGCTACAGCATGGATGGATGGATGCAT
Source organism: Limanda limanda (assembly GCF_963576545.1). NCBI lineage: Eukaryota > Metazoa > Chordata > Actinopteri > Pleuronectiformes > Pleuronectidae > Limanda > Limanda limanda. The sequence continues at coordinate 4,397,321 of NC_083637.1, read as the reverse complement.
GGATAGATGGATGGATGGAAGGATGGATGGATGGATGGATGATGGATGGATGGGTGGATGGGTGGGTGGATGGATGGATGGAAGGATGGATGGATGGATGGATGGATGGATGGGTGAGTGGATGGATGGGTGGATGGATGGGTGGATGGATGGATGGATGGATGGATGGATGGATGGATGGATGGGTGAGTGGATGGATGGGTGGATGGATGGATTGGTGGATGGGTGGATGGGTGGATTGATAGATGGATGGGTGGGTGGATGGATGGATGCCCCAGAGAGGTTACACACAGGGCAGGAGGAGGAGTCATGGAGGTAAGTCGAGCATGTTGGGCAGGAGGTCACTTTTATAGCCCTTCACCAACCACCTCTTCTCCTCCTCTCAGTATTTTCTCCATCTTGTTTCTTTCTTTCTTTCTTTCTTTCTTTCTCTGCAGCGCTAACAAATAACCCTCAGGCCTTTTAATAACGCCGCTCTATCTAACTGCCCCCTTATCTTCACCCAGGCCTTCTCTCTCTCTTCACTTCTTCTTCTTTATTTATTTTTCTGCACATCCGTCCTTCTTGCTCTTATCTGCTCTGACTGATTCGGTAATCTCCCGGTTATGGAGCCTGTATTTTCCCTCTGCCACAGCTGTCACTTTAAAATAAGTTTAGAGAAGCCTGGTTCCAGATAAGGAGGAAGAACCATTGAGACTGACAGGTCGGTGCTGGTGCTTGTCCGGTTGGATTTATTAATTTAGTTTACTTTAAATTCTTAAATGTTATATTTAAATATTGACCTGAGGTGAGAATGAGTGGTTGTTTGTCTCTGTGTTATGAAGCACTACAGATAATGGACGGCTGAAATAAAACATCTGAATTTACGGATTCATTGTCACATGACAGCATCTACATAAACATCTCCACACAAGCCTGTGCATGAAGGAGAGGAACTGAATATTTAGAGCTGTCAATCTAAACTCAGTCAATCTGAGAAACAATTACTTTTGATTCTATGAAGTTTAAAATTGAAAAGTAACCAATTTTCCTCTGTTTTAGTTCAGCTGTTATTTTCAACACCAAACAACCGACTGACAAAGTTAGCAACTAGCTGGAGAACAAGGTGGAACATTTAGGAGCTGAGTAGGCAGCTGCTCTGTGTGGTAGAGACCAAAACTGAGCTAAAAGTGAACGGAATGTATAAATATGACAAAATAAGGTTTAGAGAGACAGCTCCGTATATGTTTTACTGTTAATTGACATTGACAAGAGGAGATCTGGATGTATGAATATGTCTACATCAGTTAATATCAGTTCATCTGTATCATAGCTTCCTGAAATGATCCTCAGGGTGGTGTCAGAGGGTCAAACTACTTGAGGAGCTGTTTTCAGATATGAACCAGATCAGGATCAGCTCCTTCCATCTTGATCCTGTGTCTCCGTTGACAGCAGGAGAGCAGGACGCTGCTTCTGAGGTTGTACGTCCTCATCTCTCCCTCTCTCACCTCAAACAACCTCTTCCTTCATCTAATCCCTTTGCTAATTCCCCCCTCACGTCTCCTCCTCCTCCAACTTTCACTTAAATCTTAACTCCATTGATAAATTGCTCCTTCCTCTCTGCGTCGGTCTTATCACCCATCGATCTCCATCCTGCGGGAGCTCTGACAGCCTGTGTCTCTGTCTGACTCGTATCGTTTGTGAGGTCGTGAATCATCTTGGTTCCAGTCAGAGAGATGAATGAAACTATGATCGGTGCATGCATGAGCGATAAGAGCTGTTACAAAGCTGCAGGCAGTTAAAGTAAAAGAACATGAGATATATTTTATTTATTAAAAGCCACACTTGACTTTTTAAAGCTCTGGATACTGTTCAGCACCTTTGAGTTGATATTGGCAGTTTCTGGTTATTACGTTTTCAACCGTAAAACTTTAATTCAACGTCAAATTTTCTTTAAATCCTGGAGCATTTTTATCTGATGAAGTCGTAGCACTAAACCAGACAAGAAATTTCATATACTGGTCTAGAAACTGTTCAGCAATGAAAAATCTTGCCTCACTGCTTTGGACTCTTCTAACAATTCCTCACATTAAAATGCAAAAAGAAATGTTTGCTTATCTTATATTTGTTGACATAGAACCACATAACTATAACTGTCATTAGACTTCAGCCAAAGAATTTCCAATATAGGGGGAGTTTCCATTCCCACAACTTCTAGGTATCATAATTAATTGTAACCTTCAGAGTGGTAACCCCAAAACATGTAGAATTTGAGATATGTTCCCAAATCTTGTGTTGTGAGGCTAATACCACCCGAATCTAATCAGTTTATCCGTGAGTCCAAATGAACGTTTGTACCAAATTTGAAGAAAGTCCCTCAAGGTTTTCCTGAGATGTTGAGTTCACAAAACCAAAAACAGGTTTCATGAGGCCAAAGGGACCTGGACCTCCGACTTCTCTTTCATATTTCAGTCCAAGTGATCATTTGTACCAATTTGAAATGTTCCCTGAAGGCATTTATGAGATATCAGGTTAAAGAAGCAGAAAGCATGAAGCCTCTGGCCACTGTCGTCGGTGCGGAGGCATAAAAACAAAACAAATTGCTCTTCTCTGCCTCTTCCTGCCCTGAGCTGACCCTCTGTTCTCTCAGCCACCTGAGCTCTTTCTCCTTTGTTCAATTTCTCCTCATCAGCACTCTCCAGCTTTTGTATAAAAATGATGCAGGGAGGGGAGGGAGGTGGGGAGAAGATGGAGAGATGCAGAAATACATATGGATGTGATTATTTCAATGAAATGCTGAAACAATTGAGGAGAGTCGAGTCGGGAGTTTGTCAAGGACGAGAGGGAGTCGGGCTGAGGCCGTTACCGCGGCACAATGTGATTCACATCAGAGAGAGGAGGATGAATAAAGGTGAGACGACGGAGGACGGAGAGAGAATCAGAAAACGTGTTGTCGCTCGCCCTTATTGGATCTTTTAATGTCATGGTTCACAGCTATAAAAACTCTGAAATGATAAAAACAGCCATAAACTCTCAAATGGGAGATTAAAGACACAGTTCAAAGGCAAATACATTTAAATTGAAGGTTATTGTCGACAGTTGATGAATAAACATATATCAGATAAACATTGATTTAAATGAAAATTGTGATGGAGTGAGGAAGAGAGTGACAACGAAAGAGTGAGAGTATCTAACGATGAAGCTGTAGGATCGGATATAAAGTGTTACTGCTGTTACCTTAAGTTATATCACAAGGCTGACATGCAATAAACTGTAAGTTGTTGTGTTGAAACGCAACAGACTCCAGCAGCTGAACAGACCCTGGAGATAAATACAGATAAAATGTTTCTGGCTTTCATGGCTGGTGCTGGTCTGTATCATGAGCAGCGTTACAGAGGATCCATCTCAGGCTGCATGGAAATAGACATGGGGTCGATATGTGCACACACACAAGCACACACACACAAGCACACACACACACACAGCCTCTTCTTTGCAGCGTCATGCTCTATTGCACTTCTTCTTGCACAGTCACACTGACACACATTTCACAGTCATTACACAACAAACACATACTTCTATTCTCTCTCCAGGTCTCTTTTCTCTGCTCGTTAAATCCTGGAAACAACAGTGAACGTGAACCTGAACGCAGGTTGTTTGATTTGTTGGAGCTTGTGACATTCACCCTGTCAGTCAGGGTGGAGACGGCTCCTCCAGGCCTGTAATTACCAAGCGAACAAAAGGGAAAAATGTAGTGTGAGAGCTGAGGGTAGTTTTGTCTTTGGAGTGGTTCATCGAGCCTGAACGGTGAATGTGACGTGTTGACATAGAGCACAAATGAACCTGCTGCTGTTCAGAGAGATATGATACAGATTAGAAAATATAAACACAGAACTACAAGTTTATCTTGAGCTTAAAGCAGCTCTATGTATCTTTTACTGATCAGCAGCGCCCTCTGCAGTCACATGTGGGGATTTATTTTGTAGGGCTTTGTGATTAAGTGGTTTTGATGAAACACAACTGAACGCTGGATATTACCCATGATCCTCTGCTTCCTGAACCAGAAGAGCTGCAAGGCTGTAACTAATCCACCAAACTCTGTTCAGAATTCTTCACATTTAATAGTTTATCTGCTGATTATTGGAGATAAACTCTGGTTTTTAATGACTTCTGAGTCTTATTAACTGATTCACAGTTCAGCTTCACTGACGTTTGAAGCTGAGGAAACTTTCTCCATGTTCAGTCACTCAAACATCCAACTACTTTTCAAAGCGGCTGTATTAAGATTAAAAACCAAGTTGCATAGTCCTGCATCAAGACCAATAAATAATAAATCTAATATTTCTGTCTCTCAAATTGAATTAAATTAAAATCAAAGGTGCTGTATTGACACAAAAGTTTCAAGAAATGACAAACTAAAGTATCAGAATCAACAGAGATAACAGAGAAAACTATTAAACAACACTGGATCAATTAACCATTTGTTTATCGTGTGTGTGTGTGTGTGTGTGTGTGTGTGTGTGTGTGTGTGTGTGTGTGTGTGTGTGTGTGTGTGTGTGTGTGTGTGTGTGTGTGTGGCTGTGTTCCTCGGGTTGTGTCATACAGACAAGGCAGCACAATCCGCCCTGTCTCTTTTCCCTATCAGAGTATTTCTCATTTTGTTTTGTTGTTTAGCTCATTTAACTTTTGATTTATTATCATTAGCTTAAGTAAATGCTCCTTGTTGCATTAGATTATTAACAAAGGGAAGTGTGTCTCTGTCTCAACCACACCCGTCCACCAGGGACGTCACATGCTCGTCACTGTTTTTTCTTTCCTGCACGTGTCAAATATGTCTGTGTTATAAAATGATGACTCTGACAGAAATGAATCAGTAAATTATGCAACTTGCAGCTGATGCTTTGTGTGACGGCAGAGAGTGAACTCTCACCTGGTGGAAGGTAGAACAGGTGGAACAAGACGCTGGAGTCATGCATGAATATGACAGAAACTCTCTTAAAGAAGTATTGATATAATGTGTACTTTTACTTTTTACTTTGGTCCATTTTCTCAAATATTGTACAAACTGGGTTTATGACCAAATCTGCAGCCGGCCACCAGGGGGCGATCATAACACTTAATGAGATGTCATGTCCTCCATCTATTTAAAATTTATTTAAAATCCACTCTGCAACACAGGATGGGAACCAAATGTTTTACATTTTTTTGACTGGTTCATATTAGTTTAATTCCGTTCATATTTTTTAATATTTGTTATATTCCTGACCCTTAAGTATTGCATTTGACTTATTATTACTTATTGATGCCTATTTGGACTCTTGCTGCTGTAACACTGCACATTTCCCCTTTGTGGGACTAATAACGGATATCTTATCTCATCTTATCTTATCTTAACCCTGCTATCATCTATTATCTAACATGTCTTACATCTACATTGTTCCCTCCCAGCCTCAGGGGTCATGTGCTCTCTCTGCTTCCTCTGCTCTTATTCTGGAGCTCTCTCTTCCTGCTGCTCGTTTCCTCTGCGTTGCTTCTGTTCTGCAGCTTTTCAAGTTTCAGTGTCTAACAGCCGCGTCTCTCCACACACACAGCCCGAGCTCCACAGTTTGTTGTGAGGAGTCCTAGCTGCAGGTTCCAGGATGCCTCTGCCGCAGCATCTCCGGGACGAGAGGTGAGTGGGATGCACTGGATTCTCTGGTTCACTGGTGAACGAGGACTTTTACCTTAGTTTCTTCTGCACTCTTTTGTAAAAACTTTAGGGAAGCTGCTTTCAACAAAAGTTTGATGGTTGTTTTTGCTGCTTCTCATTTAAAAATGTTGTCTGTCCAACAAATGCACGGATAAACACAATTTGCAGCCTACATTTATTTATTAAATAATAATAATAACTATTTGTAGAGCAATGGGGGCCAAAAAGTCAAAAAGTGCTTAACAACACATAATATTAAATTCATATACACTCAGACTTAATAAAAATGTATAATAACACAGATACAAATAATAAAAGTAAAGATATATGTATATATTTTATTTTAAGAAGTTGGATAAACTTCTGCTCGTTTAATCTCTTCATATAAAAGACTCCATCTCATCTGGTTTTCAGTCTTTAGACTTCAGAATTGGGGAAAACACTTGACCAGAAGATCTCAGGCTGTGTCCTGGCTGTAAGATAAAAGGTCTGGATTTAAAAATAAATAAGAGACTTTTAAAATCGATTCTGAAACAGGCAGCCAGTGCAAGGACACTTCTGAGTAAGACCGGTATAAAAGGAGAGACAATGGTCGAGATGAGAGGAAACAAGGATATGAGTGAGTTCTCAGGAGATAAAAGATTGAACCTTGTTTTCTAAATAATAAAAAACACTATAGCTCAACTTTCTTAATGTTGAGGTTCGAAAGCTCCAGTTTTACCCCCAGATTTCTTGCTGAGGACTTAAAATGGTCAAAGTTAAGAGAAGCTTATCCTAGTATAACTCTTTTTTGATCCCTATTGGATAAATGTGTGTATTACAGCAGCTACAGTAGAATAAACACTTATAACTAAACTAAACTATATCGGAACATTTAGACATAAAACAGAGCCAGTGGTGCAAATCCTTCTCAAAGTATTTTAACTGATTAAAGTTTGTATTTTATGAACAATTGTAAAAAAAATACAACCATTGTATGTTTGTGTTCCTCAGTGACTTCGACCAGCTGCCGGACAACGTCCCCATCAGCGCCACCATCGCTGATATCGAGGAGAAGAAAGGCTTCATCGACTACTTTGTGAGTCAGGAATCAACCACAAACTTCTACCGGAGTGTTGGGCACGAGTGTAATTCTCATTTCCGCCTCTTTGTCGTCTTCCAGAGATTTGTGATTGAGGTGAAGACGAAAGGAGGAAGCAAGTATCTGATCTACAGGAGATACCGAGAGTTTTTCAACCTGCACCAGGTGCTGGAGGCCAGATACTCGCTTGAAGACCCCGAGAAACCTGCTGCCAACAAATGCATCCTGCCGTCTATCCCAGGTGAGTGTGTGTCCAGCTGACGACTGCACACACACACACACACACACACACACACACACACACACACACACACACACACACACACACATTCACCTACACACACTCACACACGTCTCAATATTCAACCCGGTGTCTGGTTTCACATTGCTCGAATACTGTACATGTTTTTGATCCTTGAACACACGGTTCAAAGAGGAGTTCTCCATCGTGATGTGTGATTCTGGATTCTGTCCTTTCAGATCTGACAGGAAATCTGTGTGTGAACTCAGTCTCCGATTTCAAACGTTTTTAGTCTCCTAGCAACATGACATGTGCCCGAGGCTTCAGAGTTTTAAACTAATTATAACATAAAGATAAATATTTGCTCTAAAAGTCTTGACATAAGTGAAAATCGACAACTCTGATTGGATTCTACTATGAGCAGAGTGTCTTTGTGTTTTAGACATGGTTAAATAAAGATGGATGGCATGACACCTCCCTGAAAGTGAAGCCAATGGGCCTCTATCGCCTCCTGGTGGCTGGCTGCAGTATAGCTAATAAGCATTGACAGTGGGACCTCGATACCGAAGCTCTGTCCCCCGATGGCCTCTGGTGCTCGATGGTGGCGCCTGCATCTGCATCTAAGATATTTTTGCTTCATATTGCACAGTAGTAGGCAGTGGAGATGAGTCACCCATCTTTATTTATAGTCTCTGGCTTTAAAATGTCAGATGTGGCTGTGTTTGGATTCTGAGGTTGTATTGTAACGTATCACCAAGGTGATGGGATTGCATCATGCTCTGTTTCGACCAATCAGGAGCACGCCAGCACACTTCCTGTTCTTATTTAATTTGTCCCCGGCCGACATGAAGCAACACACTTGCACAACGTTGAGCCAGATCGGCCTGAACTCTGTGGTTTGATCTGATTCTGATGAAAGTGACTCAACTGGCTCACAAGTCCAGGAAATTCCAATAAAGCTGTTTTTATACATTAAAAATAATAATGATAATAATAGCTCCATTGCATTGATCATTTAGATCCTTGATTGAAAACGTTGTTATTTAGTTTAGAGTCTGTAGATGTGAGCGACTCCTCTGTGGTGTCACAGTGATCTCGTGGAGAATCAGCTGCTGATTGACTGCAGAGTGAAACCTGTTGTTTTTTCTGCAGCGTTTCTGCCGAATCTGTGTTTAACTTTCACCATCGAATGCAAACTCCCTCCGCTCCGCTTCGTGCACACGGAGAGGAACCGACCGGGTGAGTGGTGACAGCTGTTCTCCCCCGGGCAGAAGAACTGAAACCCATCTGAACGTATTTCACGTAATAGTAAATCCACTGTGTTGGACGTAGAGTTGATCATGAATCCTCTTCCCTCCTGTTTTGTGTCTGAGTTTTCACAGGATTTAGATGTGATGGATGTGCTTGATAATCCCAAAACATATTAGTAGTAGTTGAAATAAGTTTAATCATATAATTACTGTCGCAGCTCGTCACAGATCCGATTACAATTTCACCCAATTTGGGTTCAGACTCTCTCCTCCATGAATCCAGCTCTGTTCCAGCCACAGGGGAAAAGTGACGGCTTGTTTCAGGCTCATGTTTCTGCATCGTAATGTGAAGCTTGAGATCGAAAGGCTGAGATATCATCAATCTGAAGGTGCATCGGAATATTAATCAAATCGAATTTAATAAGTTTGATGAGTTAGTGTTCACATCTCAACAAATGTGCAAACTTCCCTCTGTTAACCTCAGCGAACCTTTATCTCTCTTCTTCTCTATATTGCCAAACCTTTTTAGAAAAAAACTTTTGACTTATGATTCCACTCTGGGTCGATTCATTTTCCGATGAAGTGTCGACCTGCAGAATCTCTACAGATTGAACCATAAGGGAATTTATAGTCAACGGTGCCTTTTTTCACTAAAGAGAAAACCATGATTTGTAGAAAATCCAGAACAATAAACTATTTCAAAAGCTGAAATATGTTTTATGGGGAACATCGATGCAGCATAAAGCAGCAGGATGACAAGGAGATGAGCTGCATGAAGAGAGAAAAGTGAATCAGAAAGTGACAGAATGAAGAAATACAAGGGTCGGTCAAGGGAGTAAAAGTCATTGGCCCGTGCAAGTGAGCTGCTGCTGAAGAAGATTAAGAGGTGGGAGGACGCGTCTCTAGCCACAAGCAAACAGGAACTTTAAATTAGAACCAGTCGCTGAGTGGAACAACCAGTCAGAGGCTGAAGGTCCCATTTAAAACTCAAACAGACAGGGGGGCTGCAGACATCAGACCAGAATCCAGCCGTTAATTCCCTTCACATGATCAATCCAGTCATTGTGCGACAGTTTATCAGCGAAGTGGATTCTTACATTGTCTCAGTTTTAGTTTGAGTCCTTCTTCAGTCTTGATTTTCCATTCGAAATAGGATCAAGTCACTACAGATGATACGAGATTGTCACTTGACGATATTCAGGCGTCGGCCGTGTGTTTGTGCTCGTCTGCTCGGCGGCTCTGGATTTATTCTTCAGCTTCTTGTTTCCCCGAGAGTCCGTCTGTCCAGGAGCCGCCGTCAGGTTGGATTATCAGAGCCTGGAAACCAGCCTCTGCACCAATAAAGGGCCTGAAGGCTCTGAACGGGAGGCTAGGGCGTGATGAGGTGTGTGTGTGTGTGTGTGTGGGTGAGCATCTGTAAACCTGCTGGTTTCCTGAAGTCTGAATATCTCTGTTATTCAGCCTCTTTGTCGGATTGTTGGTTGGTTTGTGCGTTTGTGAGCAAGATCTCACAAAGAAGTAATAAACCGATTTCCGTGAAACAGATCCCAACAAGGAATTTCTTTCATCTCTTCATTTTATGACATGCGAGATAGGAACTTATTCATCTACCGCACGTCGGACCCAGGAGACAACAAAGCCGATCTTGTGAGTTCTCGAGTTTCACATCAGCTTCGTTGCTCTTATCTTCCCGCTGCACCTGTGGTGAACTGAGGATCCGATCAAACAAGGCTCCTGCTGTCCCCTGACCTCTTCTCTCTGCTCCCGACCCGTCCTGCACGTCTCTGCCTCCTTCTCAGCTTTATCTGCTCTGCATCAGGGTAAAGATTTCCAATGAGTCACATTCTTGGCAGGTGCTTCAACCTGAGCTCAGCGGAGGATTTGACATGTAGAGAGAGAGTTGCAGAATTTGCAAAAATGCTTTTGAAGTGAAGGTCAAGATGAAATGTGAAATGCCTGTTAGAGAATGAGGCTGCTTGTCCGCATCAATACATGAAATAACCTTTATTCAAAGGTTATATAACTAAATAAATATATAGAATACCAATATATATTTACAGGAAATCCTCCAATTTATGTTACTTCACTATCACGTATTTCATATATTAATCCCAATTTACACTTTCTCTGAATATTAGGCCTTAAAAAGTTGTAAATGGATTAAATATGTTTAATTCTTAATCAAGTTGACGTTCATTCAACACTTATTCTGATATTTTTATTGACATTTTGCAGCGTGCATAGTTTTTTATGTCTATTGAGCTACTTCACCTTATATTTAACTACTGGGACGTGTAATAATAAAGATAAATAAAGATAATTCTGACTCTGATATCCCTTTATATCAGTTATACTTGACATAAATCTTAAATTTCATTCATTATTTCTTAAAAAGTTATTGCAACCTGCAGGAACTCTGTTATAATCACCACTGTTACATGTGTAGTGTATAAAATAGTTTATTTTATTACAGAGATTGATCTTACTCTTAAGTCACACGTTATATATGCAGTCACCTGTCTTTTATTGTGAAATTAACAGGAAGGTGCTCATTGGATTTCACTCTGTGTCCCTCATCGTCTCTCGCTGTATCAGGAAAGTTCTATTTTGCCACAAACTCTGATTTAGTATCTGCCGCTTAGGAGTTTTCTGGATAATATTAGATATGATGAGTTTAATTGCGCTGCCAGATCTCATCAGAATGAAAAGGGGGAAAGACAGACGTGTCGGGTGGGAGCAGAAAAAAGAAAGTATATTTTTTGATTAATGAGAAACACCTAATAGAGAGAATATCCTTCTTTCAGATTTTGCTTTATCTATTTCTCTGTCTTTTTATTTATGAGTCACCTGAATATTGCCTGGACCAGATCCATCACACGTCCTACAATAGAAAACAGGAATAGAACCAGGCGTGTGATAGATCCAAGGTCAAAGGGACGTTCATCCATCGAGGCTCGGGGGGGGAGGGGGAGATGATGGGAAGTGAAGGTTTCATAAGGAGAGAGAGTGAATGGGTGAATTTCTGTCTCCGAGTGGTTGAGTGAGTTATCGAGCTGAAGAGTGAGTGAGATGAGAGAAACTGATGGGAGGAGAGCGAGAGCTGCATATTGTAAGGGGGGGGGGGGGGGGGGGGGTCATTAAGACTGTGCTAAATCTGATTTAACATCGGCGCTGGATGGACTCGGATGATTTGTGGGACGGGGCCGATTCAGAGCGTTTGGACTTTGTGCTTCTTAATTTCCGACTGGACTTGGAGGTCGACAGGTTTCAGGAAAAGATGTTTTTCAAAATGCCAATAACTCCAGATGGTGCTGTGATGGATTTTAACACAAGGGAACTAACACCAGGGAACTAACACCAGGGAACTAACATCAGGGAACTAACACCAGGCCCAGATGCGTGAATGTGTAGACGCCAGATTAGTTTGTATAAAATACAAGAAACATACTAAGCTTTCATGGAGGTCTACTTAAAAAATACAACCGAATGAGATTTAATTTCTTTAGGATTCATCAGTCAAAATATAATAGTATCCAAACTATGGTTTTAAAAAGAGACACATCCTCCTCTTTCTCGCCCTTATACAGAAATTGTCATCTTGTGCATTTTGCAGCCGATAACATCTGGAGTCAGTCTCATTCGTTAATCGTGACAAAACCAAACCTAGTGGAGAAGTTAGCACATGAACAAACACCAGTGGGATAAGAACTATAAGTAACATGACAGAAACCATCTTTGAGTTATAGTTTGGTCCATGTCCCATCCACTAAGATTGAGGAAGTGGGATGGATGACCTACACTGCAGCCAGCCTCCAGGGGGCGATCAGGGTTTCACTTTGTCTTCCATCTTTTTACAATAACTTCTTATAATTACACTTTTCTATTGTTTGGAAAGACTGAATCTGTGTGTTTTGACAGATTTGACTTTATGAACTAAAAACAAGTTGAAAACTACACGTAAACTCTGGAAAATGACAAAGGCTGAATAAATTAAAATTAGTAACATTGGACAACAACAATCTTTGAAACAAGGTTTTGGATCTGAAGGTGACCTGTGGAGTTTTAAAGTTTTCAGTGTCGCTCTGTGGATTCTTCCTCCTCCTCCTCATGAGAACTTGCTTAGGATTCTTCACCTTCTCATCAGCAGACGTGTTGATTACTGTATTTGTTGTCACATCGCTGAGCTTGAACTGTCAATCAACTAAAGGAATGTACTTCAGGGCGTCTTTACGTTTCTCGTTCTTCCACTGAACCACGACACACAAAAAAACATCTGTTCATGTGAAGTGTGTGATCTCAGCCGTGCTTATGACTCATGTTTGTGTGTGTGTGTGACCCTGTGTGTTGTTTTTATTCTCTCTTTCCATATTTCTCTTCAGGAAAAGTCTTCATGGGCGCGAAGCAGGAGATCGCCGAGAGCCGGATCCCTGAGCTCAACACGTACATGAAGGTATTTACTCCTCCTGTGAGTGTTCATGCTGCAGAGGAAGGAGGAGCCGGCCTCCTCTACAACTCGGTGGGCTGAGCGAAGCCGTAGGTGGATGAGCGCTGACTCGGATGTTTCAGCCGTGGTTGTGCAGCTGCAGCTCAACGCGGAGGCGGAGCTGCTTCTCTCTCTCTCTCTCTCTCTCTCTCTCTCTCTCTCTCTCTCTCTCTCTCTCTCTCTCTCTCTCTCTGCCCTGTGCCCACATCACGGCTCACTGACTGTAGTTGTGCGACTTTTGACATGTTGCATCGCTAAAAACACAAATCAGGTTTCTCTCTCTCTCTCTCTCTCTCTCTCTCTCTCTCTCTCTCTCTCTCTCTCTCTCTCTCCCACTCACTCACTCACTCACTTCTTCTCCCGGCAACCTACGTGGTTTCTACTTTGCCACGCTCCCTCGCCTCCTCTCGCCTTGCACTTGTAATCACTCTCGCTTCGTGTCTTTCTCTCTCTCTCTCTCTTCTCATACACTCCTTCCACGCTCTTTTCTCCATCTCTACTTCATCACACGTCTTCTTCCCTTCATCTTAACCCCACCCCCCCTCTCCTCTTGTCCCAGGGGCTGCTGGGCCTGCCGACATGGTTCCTGCTGGGAGACGCTCTCCGGATGTTCTTCTACCAGACCGACCGGGACAGTAAACATCAGCCTCTGGCCCTGAGGCGCCTGCGACCACCGACCCGCAGAATGTAAGCCCCGCCCCCTCCACAGCACGCCCTGCTGACAAGATGAAACAGGGTCGTGAGGCTGAACTCCCTTAGAACCAATCATCAATGAGTTCCTGATCTATTTAGAGGTTAAAACAACCAGTTCCATCCTCGTGAATCTTTATTCAAACTCTTGGGCGTCCCTGGGAGACTCCTCCTTCTTTTAATATTCATATATAACAAAATGACGCCGCCTCGACTGTCTCCTCCTCACCTAAAATAATATAAGTCGCGAGGAAGCAATAGAGAAAATATACATGAATTTAGAACTGCGCTCCATTTGGCTTCTATGACCTTTTGCTATTCTCTACTTCCTCTTCTATAACGACCGTTCCTGCCTCTGATTGGCTCATCCCCCTGTGGTCAGGTTACAGGCGATGTGGTGAAGGGGGGGATTCTCTCAACAGGAAGTGATGCAAAGCCACACTCTGGTTACTTCCTCTGCTCTTACACCTGACCTGCCTTCGTTTAGACGGACAACACGAGGAAGTGCGATGTTTCCTCTTTTTCTGTGTTGCCACACGTTCGATTCCCTCATCGCCCTGGAAACCACCTGCGTGTGGCAAGATATCGTTACTGTAATTTCCTGCGATTGAGAGTTTTATTCTCATTTGTCGCACTCGTTACAAAGTGATCCAAGTTGTATATTGAATTTCCGTTCATACACCTCACCTGTTTTCATTCTAATTACCTCGTGGTGGCGACGCGGTTATTGAGTTTCTCTTTTTAATGAATGAATTATTGAATCACTTCGCTTTTTAATATCAGAGTCGCCGGGAGATGGTTGTGATGGATGGCGATGGCGTGCATACAAAACACACAACTGTAGTTCAACACATCCTTCTGTGAGGAGTTGGAGGCAAAATAAAACACTGTGATCAGTTTGTCTTTCACACGTGAGGAACACAGCAGGAGATTGTTCGGTTCAGACACATTAAAAAGGAAATGTGCTCTTCAGATCAAGTTTCTTATTATTGTAATTATTATTATTTAAGAGATAATGGATTCTGTTATTGACGACGTTCATGTCACTGACTCGTGTCTTCTCTGTTTTATCTTTTAGTAAAACAGTCAAACCCAAGATGGACCTCTTCTCCTCCCCGAGGGCAGAGGTATCTATGTGTGCTTAATCCTTCTTTCTTGTTGTTGTTGCTTTGGTAACGGTCTCCATGGCCACCCACAGAGCAACAACTCCTCAGTCTAACAACCACGCACAATGCACCACATCACCCCGAGAAATACCGTATGATCCTGTCAACACACACAAACACACACACATACACACACACACACAAACACACACACACACACACACACACACACACACACACACACACACACACACACACACACCGAATCTATTGACTGATGTGACAAATCAATAAGGACGGAGTTTAAAAGTCTTGTACCAAACTTCTTCTCCTCCTTCTTGCCTGTGACTCCGTTGACCTCATCAAAAGTTCCGGCCTCGCTTCACATCCTCTTTTTATTCCTGCATCCTTCTCTCCTCTCTTATTAGCCGCCCCCCCCCCCGCTTTACCCTCTCTCCCCCTTCATCCCCCTTTTCGTTTCAAACAACCCTTAAGTGTCCTCTTCTTTCCTTTTTCCTCTCCCCTCCATCCGTCTCTTTTCAAGGTTGTGACCATCTCTCATCCATCTCTCCTCCTCCTCCTCCTCCTCCTCCTCCTCCTCCTCCTCCTCCTCCTCCTCCTCCTCCTCCTCCTCCTCCTCCTCCTCCTCCTCCTCCTCCTCCTCCTCCTCCTCCTCCTCCTCTTCTTCACATCCTCTAATTTTTATTCCGTTCACACTCTGCACCTAAACGCCCTTATATAGAGAGGTGAAAAAGAACAGTTTATATCCTGCAGGCGTTGCAGAAAGTTGTGCGTCAGTGTGTAGCTGCTGTGTGTCGAGGTCAAGGGGTCAAAGTTTTAATGACCTGAAAGTTAAAGTTAAAGAAGCCTTTTATTCTAAGTGCGATGGTTTCTACTCTTGTTGACACGATGCATCCTATAAACCTCCTTAAGGCCTGCGACTCACGGGGGTCCTCACAGAGATAGAAGAACACGAGCATGCACACGCTCCACAAAGGCCTATTTTTAAAATGGAATCAATGCAGTTACATTTGTAGTGTGTGTGTAATAATGTGTGTGTGGGAGTAATGATGTCGATGCTACTGTTTCATTGGATTCTGCAGCTTGTTTAGTGTTTACGTTTTATGTGCATGTTTGTTGCATAGTTTATTTTAAGTGTATTTCTAAAAAGGGGCGGATGCTTCTGGAAATATTCATAAGCTCCGTGTCGTTTCGTGCACTATGTGTCAATCATCCCGGCTCTGAACTGACAGGTGGAGTTTCTGCTCACTAATGACACCCTATTCAAATATGTGCTCGTCTCGTATCGTTTACACAGGTGAAATAAATCTGTCAGTGCAGCAGTATTTGTATGCAGAGTATTTAAACCTTTACGCAGTGCACTAAAATCTTTTTTAAACTATTACATTTTCTAGAAAGTAGTTAAATCAAGTAGATTTCTATGAGAGAATGGTTGAAATTAGTAAAATAATTGGTTATGCAATTGACAGGAATTCAAATGTTTGTGTGTGATGCACATTTGTCTAGTTTTATCGGTGGTTATGTTTAAAGCCAGAACAAGCTGTGAGTTGTTATCTGCAGGTGGTGTGTGTGTGTGTGTGTCTGTGTGTGTCTGTGAGTGTGTGTTTCTGCAGCTCCTGTGTGCTTTAGCCCCATTACCAAACTTCTCCTAACCATGCTCTCTCCACAAACCTGCATCCAGCTGCGCACACAGACACACAAACACACTGAATCCCTCACTGCACACTTCACTGGTCTTTTTGCCAAACTCGTAGCAGCAACTCCATTCCACTCCGCCCCCCCCCCCCCTTGCCTCCCCTCCCTCCCACACAGATGTAAAACATCGCTGCTCTCTCCTCCACCAGACCTACCAGCCTACTCAACATTTATTTTAGCTCCCTCTCTCCTTCTCAGAGGGAAAATGAGCGCTCCTCTGTGCGTTTGTGTGTGTGTGTGTGTGTGTGTGTGTGTGTGTGTGTGTGTGTGTGTGTGTGTGTGTGTGTGTGTGTTTGTGTGTGTGACCCGCTGTGCAGGGAAGTGGCTGCAAAAGTCCGTCCACTCGCTGATCAGTGGCCGGCCGCAGCCTGATGGATCGCAGGAGGGCGCCGGTGTTTGTCACAGACGAGCTGGTGCAAGCGTCGGTGTTTACACTGAGCAACACTTCATTCCACTCCACTCAGTATCAGCTCAGGCTCAACCCCGCAGCCTGCGATGAGTAATTGTTGACTTTGGCGCTATCGGTTTCCAACAAGGTCAATGGGAAGGGTGCTGTTGGTTAGCAGAAGCTTTTAATGATGCCTGCGCCTGAGGGGTAGTTGGTCTGATCTGTAAAGTGGGGCAGGAAAGACAAAGAGGCAGGAGCAAACAGGATATGCTCAGATACTGATGTTTCTTAAAGAATGAATTCAATCTATGGCGGTAAGATGGGCTGAATGTGCACATGCACGGAGAACAATCTCTCACGCATATCAGATTCCGAGTGACAGGTAGCTAGACTGAAGAGAGAAAGAACTGCATTGGATACCAGAGCTGCAGCTGAAATATGAGGTCTGACTGTCTGCAGGGATGGTAACAACATTATGGACCACAGCACCAGCATGTGGTGGCCCAACAGCAAGTTAGAGATGTCTTATGATATTATTAGAAGTGTTTTGGTTCATTATGAGACCACTACAGTCTATATGGTTAATGGGAAACACTGCGATACCGATCCTAGCATCAGAAACGCCTCTGAAACAGAAGAAGACAACAGGTCAAGCATCAGCGTGTGCGTGAATCTTTGCACTGATCCCATACGTCTTTAAAGAACTTTATTAGTTTCACCCAGATAAAACTGCACTTTTCCAAGAAATCACTTCTTCTTCTTCTCTTAAACAGCCGTGCCACTGGATTGCCACTGGCGAGTCCAGTTTTTAGAGCAGAGAAGAATAATAACGGTTTTGTCGAGTTACCCAGACCGAAGTAAGATGTCAGCAATTGGGTGATAATTCAAGCTGCAAGTAAAACGTCGACGTGTACGTTATGAAAGTCTTAAGATTCAAGCAGTTCGAAGGAAATACTTGTTATGAGTATACTTAGATTTATTTATTCTGTTGTTTTTCAGTTCTGATCGTCAATAAATAAAGTTAACTGGCATATATTCTCTGTATGAACTTGTTTTCAAAGGGTTTAACCTGAGCTGTAGGCCAAACAACAACCAGGTTAAATAACGTTACCGGTCCAGGTATCACGTTGGGACGGGACAATGAGATCATCTCTCTCAGAAACAGCTTGAAGGAGAGAAAAGAGTCAGAGAGGTGAAAATAAATGCACAAAAGCTCATCAAATTAGAAATTAAAATGCAGAGGGCTGGTAGTCGACTGAGGCTCAGCTCTTTCTCTTTTGCAGTGAGAGGCATTGAAGCATAAATTAGATCCTATTTTAGATAAAGACCTTTCCAAGATAAAGAAAAGAAGATTAAATGAAGGTAAAGTACACTTTGTCCTTCTCTATTGGAAGAGATACAACCTCAGAATCCAAATATCCACTTGAACGTGTGTAAAGAAGTGAAATGATGCAGTAGAAGGTTCATTGTTGCAATAACCACAGATTCAGGAAGGTTAATACGGAAGCTGAGAAGAATATATGAGACCAGCAGAGTCATGGCACCGATTATTAACAGTTTAGGTCTGTGGATATGTTTAAGATAAGAGCTTTAACATTGAATTTAAAAATGTAAAGATATCGTGTACTTCCAACAATGTTCAAACCCAGAGAAACGCCTTTTAATTGCGTAATATCCACTATGTACGATGAAGGAAAACCACCATGCTAGCCAGTTAGCCGATCGGCTGTTTTCACCTTCTACTGTTTGTATTGGTCACTTGTGATGGATCATGATTAATCATTATCGTTTGCTGCATAACATCAAGCTAGATAGATTGTTATTGTTTTGATTGAGAGCCCCCAGTGGCCGAAGTTATATTGCGATATTGTGATAACTTCAAATCGGGGGAAACAATGTACGACGACGAAAAAACGGGAAAACTCCGATGTAAAAATCCCATGCTGCTTCACAATGTCAAACGTATTTAGTTTTGATTACGATTGTGAGACCCCTACTGACCACATTCACATATCGTACGTTTTAAATCAATGAAGCTGCTTCGTCAGCAGATTTCATGAGTGTATGAGATTCACTCTGTAGAACTTTAACGTAAAAGCAGTGTCACAGTGAAATACACAAATATAAATCACCCAACTCTGCACTTGTACGATGTTGTGTAGCTTCCTTTTTCTCAAAGTGTTGCAGCTCATCACATGGTTCAGTGTTTCCAGCAGCAGCAGGTGTTTTCCAGCTGAAGCCATTAAACCCACTGCCACCTGTCAATCACCGAGCAGGAGACGGACAGATTTAGCTCTATGAAAAAAAGTGGAGCATCCAGCGACATGACAGCCAGTTATTTTCAGAATGAGAGTTAATTTAGGACTCTGTCAGGCGGTCAGGATCTTTTACAAATGCAAAGTACAGTAAGTAAAGGTGAGCCACAAACACTCGTACAGTAAGAAGTCGGGGACGTTTTAATTAGATTTTTTTTTTGCTACAGCCCAGATCCATCCTGTTGTCGTGTAGCGTGACGGCTGAGAAGGAGCAGTAGTGACCCACGCCGAGGTTCACGACCTCAGCTTGTTCTCATTCTCAGATCCATCTGTGAACTGTGATCCTTCTCTCCGGGCTTTCGAGGAACTGGGCCAGCTGCTTAAAATATGACACTGTTATCGAACGTCAGGGAGAGAAAGAGAGAGAGAGAGAGAGAAAAGAAAACCCTCACCTCTCATCTCCTCCTCCCTGTTGACTAATGAGCTGCAGGTTTAACAAGCTCATTAAGGCGGGGTCGGCCGGAGTCTAATTGTACCAGATGATTGCTCCTGTGGCTGCGTGAACCCAGGGGTTGGACGGCTACATTTAGAGATCTGCTCCTCCTCGGGCACCCAGGGCTCATCAACACTGAGCTGCAATAGGAAGAAGAGAAGCTATCTGTGGCTGCAATGCATTCTGGTCTATTCGTACTACTGCGTGTAGGAAATAGTGAATCGAGCCCCTTGTCTTTGGTTCATAGGGTCGTGGTGATGTTGCCGTGTATCTGGTATCTTGAGTTATGAAGTCTGGATACTTTCCTGAACTTTTGCGGAGAAGCTGTATTTGGTAACGTAAATGTCCGAGTCAGCTGTTCTGGACATTTTCCTGCCAGATCCCAAGTAAAATGTCTAGATCGTTCGACTATCGTTGATCGTTGACTTGAAAGTGGAAGAAAACAAAGATCTCCGGATGAACAAGAGCTGACAAAGACGTGGAAAGATTCTTAGATACGAGATCTGTGGTGATAAAGGCTGATGACAAGTCTGACCTGGAAAATCTCCTGCTGCTTCATATGTGAAAAGGAAACTCTGGAAATGTGTGAAAGCAGCTTAACACACAAAATGGCTCATCCTGGTTTAAAAGGGTTTTTGTCTGTTTATCACCTTTTCACTTTTTCGTGAGCAAAGGCTGAAAGAAATTGGATTCAATGAAGGGATTGCTTTTTTATGCAGCTTTTTAAATAACAAATTCAGTTTCTGGTTTTATTAACAGGCTGAACTGCTAAAAATAAAACAGTAAATTGAAAAATAGAAACAGATGCTTCAGAGACAAATGTAAAAAGACAAGGACGGGTATAAGGAGGTGGAATTATGATGGTGAGGAGCTGGAGCGAGAGAGGGAGCGATGGAGGGAGGTTTAGAGAAAGGAGGGATTGCTTTGTCACATCATATTTGGTGTTTTTGTTGGAGATAGTATCTTATCGCCCCGGTAACACATTTTCACATCATCTATAAATTACAGCCAGCGGCGTGTCAGCGTGATTATGAAACATCTTCTGCAAGGATGCATTTAAAAATAACAGCCATGAATTCAAACCCTGTGTGTGTGTGTGTGTGAGTGAGTGTGTGTGTGTGTGTGTGTGTGTGTGTGTGTGTGTGTGTGTGTGTGTGTGTGTGTGTGTGTGTGTGTGTGTGTGTTTGTCGTCGGGGTCAGGGTAATCTCAGTGGATTGTTAATCCAGCCGACTCCCTCACTCCCCAGCTTCATTAATCTGCCACTTGCCTCTGTCTCATTTTCTTCTTCACACACACACACTCACACACACACACATTCACCCAAACACACACACACACACTTGTGCATGCAGTCCGCCATTCACCTACAGACACTTGTCCATGCTTGAACATGTTTGTTAAATGTGTAATCATTAATTTACAACATGTTCATCTGCAGCCTGGTTGAACTCAAGTTGGCTGTTTGGTCTTGGTGGAGGTTTGTGCATACTAAAGTCAACCACATGGTGGCGCTACAGCTAAAATCATGGGATCACCAGCTAAATAATCAATATTTTAAATTGAGTAATGCTTTAGTGTAACTCTTCTTCCAGAGGAAAGCAGAGGTTCCTTCTCACTCCCTCACTCTCACTCTGTCCTGGGAGGATTGCTGTATCCCACAGACTCTCTCTCTCTCTCTCTCTCTGCACCTCTGTTCAACTTTTACTTTCCTTTTCTCCTCCTCCTCCTCCCCCTCATCTTCACCTCCCTCCCACTGCTTTAACCGCTCCTCGTTCTTTTTCTCTTTTTTTGGGCTCCCATTTCGTCTCCACAGCTCCAACGCTCTTCCAATTTTACCGTCTCTCGTGAGCCCCCCCCCACACACACTTTATGTTTCTCTCTCTCTCCTGCACACATGTTCTCGTGCCACTTCATCATCGTTGTGTCTCTGCAGGAGAACACGATTTGGTTTACAGCATCCTTAACGACCCTATTGACATGAATGCTAATTAAAAATCTGGCAGATTTTTTTATACCCGACACACTAATGATAACCAGGACTGTTGAGCATCTCACACACACACACACACACACACACACACACACACACACACACACACACACACACACACACACACACACACACACACACACACACACACACACACACACACACACACACACACACACACACACACACACACACATTTGCCTCTTCATCACTTTAGAAAATGGCTCATACTTTTGTGCCTAATATCTCTCTCTCTCTCTTTCTCTCTCTCTCTCTCTCTCTCTCTCTCTCTCTCTCTCTCTCCCTCTCTCTCTACTCTCTCTCTCTCCCTGCCTCACACACACACACACACACACACACACACACACACACACACACACACACACACACACACAAACACACGCACACCCACACACATTTGCTTTGGAGGAGGGCATCTCCTCTTCATCACTTTAGAAAATGGCTCATACTTTTGTGTCTAATATCTCTCTCTCTCTCTCTCTCTCTCTCTCTCTCTCTCTCTCTCTCTCTCTCTCTCTCTCTCGCTCTCTCTCTCTCTCACACACACACACTCTTAGATGTACACACAAATAGTACCACATTCATCATACTTCCAGTTGTACGCATGTATTTCACACAGAAACTAAAAACGCAATTCATATATGCAAATGTTTCTCCATTTAAATCATCTATCAATCAACCAATGAGAAACTTTCACAGGTTTCAGCTTCACACACGTGAGGAATCATTTTTTCTTTTTCTCACTGTCACGTGAATGGAATTGGAAAAACGAAGAACTGGACCTCGGACTTTGTCACGTGTCACTTTTTCAGAAGTTTCAAAAATCTCAAATCAATCCTCAGATAATGAAAGTCATCAATAGTTGCAGCTTCACCTCATGCACATGGATCATCACACACCTGGATATAGCAATAACATAAAATACTGTCATATATGAAGACACAGATACCTTCTTCACCTTCTACACCAAACATCTCTCCTTTGTGCATCAGTCATCTTTTTTTGCATTCATCATTTCTTATGAAACGTCCCTTCTTCCTCTCTCCGTTCTTCACTTACTGTTACATCACGTTATTCTCCACCAGTAAAAAGTGTGTAAAGTCTTACCTGTCTGCTCTCACCGTCTCTTCTCTCTCTGGGTTGAGTGTGTCCGTCGCTCTGCTCTCTTCTCTCTCTCCTCTCACTGACTTTTATGCGTGTGTGTGTGTGTGTGTGTGTGTGTGTGTGTGTGTGTGTGTCTTCCAGGCGATGTTTGACTTTCGCGGCAATGACAAGTCGGAGTTGAACCTGAAGAGGGGAGAGGTGATCTTCCTGCTGCGACGAGTCAACGCCGACTGGCTGGAGGTAAGAGCTGAGAGAGAGGGAGCGAGAGTGGGAGAGGGAGGGAGGGAGGGAGGAGAGAAAGAGTGGGAGAGTGGATCGCGGTGAAAGATGGATGGAGAGGGAGAGGGAGGGATGGGAGAGATATTGAAGAGGTGGCGGGGGAGAGGAGGCACGAGAGTAAAAATGGAAAGAGAGGGAGGAATCTTGTTCAGGGTGGTGGAGGGAAGGAAAGAGATGAAAGAGTGGAGGAGGAAAGTGATGGAGGCAAAGACAGGAAGGAGATGATGTTAGGGCTGAAGAGAGGGGGGAAAAAGGGGAGATGATGGGGTGAAAGACGAGAGGATGAGATGGAACGAACATTATGAAAAGCAAACTTTGATTCTGCATTCGTGTGGCTGTGATCTTGTCGTCTCGCTCGTCTGCAAGAAGCTGCAGCACAGAACTAAATATATCACAGCAAGTCGTGAACACACAACTGGAAGATGTTTGCAGATAAAGATGCGTTCACACATTTGTGTCTGTACCGAGATGTTGTGCAGTGGTTAGTGTAGCAGCAATTTCTACTTAACTACTACTGGTGGCTGAGCTCGGTTTGATCCTGAAGCTTGTATAAAAGATGAGGACTAGAGGTTTGTCCAGTTGGTCCCTTTGACCATTTATTGTTTAAAGATGGATTACAATTCGCTTGAAACAAACTAAAATACATTAAACTAAAGAGACTCTCGTAGAGCACATCGAACGTCACAAAACACGGTCAAAAAAGTGTTGCCTTGCTCAGCCACGCCCAGATGCTCTCGTGGCTGGCTCCTTAAGCCTTTCCCCTTGGCTCCACCCTCCGCCTCTCAGGTTCAGTTCAGGTGTCCTTTAGGTGGGGTAAAAACACCTACAGACACAGTGTCACTCATACACACACACACACACACACACACACACACATGCATGGCTAATAAAGAAAGATAACATAAAGGTTAATTTGGCTCCTACAGTTAGCATGGTCCCCTCATCGGGCTCCTGGTTCGAGTCCTGGTTCGGCCACTTCTTTGTGGAGTTATATGCTCCTGTGGGTTTTCTCTCCAGGTTGGGTTAATCGAGGCGTTAGAGGTGAATGTGGGTGTGAATAGATCTTTGTTTGTGTAAAGACAAATGCACAACAGCATTACCTTTTCTTTGTATCGTGCAAAACTTGATGAGACGAGGCAGAAAGACATCGACGTGAGACAACTCAGTTTCTGTTGTATTTGGGACATTGAGAATGACTTACAGGAGAGAAAGAAGAAGAATAAAGAGCAAACTCCTTCTATTGGGAAGGAAGTTCGACGTCGATTTTTGAACGGCGTGTTTACAAGCGTTTGAAAAAACCTGCGTATACCCGTTAATTTAGTTGCAAACAATTTTTTGGAAGATATCTGCTCCTTTATTTGTACTTGTTGGGTCATAAGAGAAGGATTCTTTTTTAGTTTGCAGCACAGAACTAAATATATCACAGCAAGTCGTGAACACACAACTGGAAGATATTTGCAGATAAAGATGCGTTCACACATTTGTGTCTGTACCAAGATGTTGTGCAGTGGTTAGTGTAGCAGCAATTTCTACTTAACTACTACTGGTGGCTGAGCTCGGTTTGATCCTGAAGCTTGTATAAAAGATGAGGACTAGAGGTTTGTCCAGTTGGTCCCTTTGACCATTACAATTTGCTTGAAACAAACTAAAATGCATTAAACTAAAGAGACTCTCGTAGAGCACATCGAACGTCACAAAACACGGTCAAAAGAGTGTTGCCTTGCTCAGCCACGCCCAGATGCTCTCATGGCTGGCTCCTTAAGCCTTTCCCCTTGGCTCCACCCTCCGCCTCTCAGGTTCAGTTCAGGTGTCCTTAAGGTGGGGTAGAAACACCTACAGACACAGTGTCACTCATACACACACACACACACACACACACACACACATGCATGGCTAATAAAGAAAGATAACATAAAGGTTAATTTGGCTCCTACAGTTAGCATGGTCCCCTCATCGGGCTCCTGGTTCGAGTCCTGGTTCGGCCACTTCTTTGTGGAGTTATATTCTCCTGTGGGTTTTCTCTCCAGGTTGGGTTAATCGGGCGTTAGAGGTGAATGTGGGTGTGAATAGATCTTTGTTTGTGTAAAGACAAATGCACAACAGCATTACCTTTTCTTTGTATCGTGCAAAACTTGATGAGACGAGGCAGAACAACAGCGACGTGAGACAACTCAGTTTCTGTTGTATCTGGACATTGAGTATGACTTCCAGGAGAGAAAGAAGAAGAAAAAAGAGCAAACTCCTTCTATTGGGAAGGAAGTCGAACGATTTTTGAATGGCGTGTTTACAAGCGTTTGAAAAAACCTGCGTATACCCGTTAATTTAGTTGCAAACAATTTTTTGGAAGATATCTGCTCCTTTATTTGTACTTGTTGGGTCATAAGAGAAGGATTCTTTTTTAGTTTGAAGTAGAAGTACTCGACTGGCCTGAAGAGAGACTTGACCTCAACTCTATTTGGTCTCTGAGAGATGAACTGGAACATGTGATCCAACTACATCTCCAGTGATGCTCTCCTGGTTAATTTCCTGCAGCCCGGCTCTTGCTTATTACATTTTAATGACACTTTGAAAGAGAGATTAGAATTTGTGTCATCTCCACATAGCAACAGACCAGAACAGTCACTGGTGTGGTGGAGGTGCCCTGCTCCACTTTCCTTCGCAGGAACAATTACTTAATGAACAAAATGACCTGATTCCACACTGCGTGTGTCACGTGGAAGTCGCTGCCGTCCAAAAATGGGATGTGGGACATTTTTAATTAGCTGCCCGACGTGAAAACTCGATGCAAGGAACACATTTGTCGTAGAAAACCTGCGTTGTCACATCGTACGTAAAGAAGAAGGTCAGGAAACGTGTTTAATGAAAATGTGTGAGGTGTTGAGATGGAGTGATGAGAAGCCGGGAGTGGGTGAGTGGGAGACAGAGAGAGAGAGAGAGAGAGAGAGAGGAGGTGGAAGCTGTGGTGGGAGCAAGGGAGCGAGTGGAGGAGGAGGAGGATGCACTTATCCTGCCCCTGGCTTCTCTCGATACAGATCCTAGAAATCACCACGGAGGAGAATGATAATCTGTTTATTCTTATGCAACACTGCAAACACTCGTTGGTCATTTTCGGCAACTTTGCCTCCACCCTTGTGGGGGTTTTTCAGTATTTTAGGGTGGGCGGGGTTAATGCAACACTTACAACTCGTGAAAAGTTGACTGAGTGCATTTGATTTAGTCAGTAGACGAAGAGGCTGTGGGTGGCGAGCGTGACGAATCCAACGGGCAGACTGGTGCAGCAAGGTAAAATGTTTCAAACTCACCAAAGGAGAGAGAGATCTCATCAGTTTCAGGAGAGAAAAGGAGAGAAGAGTAGAAAAACTCTGTGAGCAGGAGAAGCTGCAAAAGTTTCCGATGAGAAACCAACTTCATCTGCATCTGGTGTCACATTTATCCAAAACCACATCACCAAGAAATCACCAAAATGTTTCCACCTTCCAGAAATTAGATTAACTGGTGAGTGGAGAGGAAAGAAGCTTATATGACATTTATTAAAATATACAA
Organism: Limanda limanda; assembly: GCF_963576545.1. NCBI lineage: Eukaryota > Metazoa > Chordata > Actinopteri > Pleuronectiformes > Pleuronectidae > Limanda > Limanda limanda. The sequence continues at coordinate 4,371,012 of NC_083637.1, read as the reverse complement.
TAGGTATCTTTAATATCATCTTTTGACTTGACTGGGTAGGATTTGTATTAGTCTGTATATTACTATGGTTCACTTAAACGTAAAAATCTCCATTCCCCTAATCTTTTAAGTGGTCTTACAAATTGAAATAAAGTAAACTCTAAGGTACTCTCCTATCTAACAAATAAAGTACCTTTATTTCCATGGCATGGTTGTAGTAAATGGTGGATTCACTGTGTTTTTATAGCATTTATTCAGTCTTATCAACCCTCAAAGTGCTTAAACCTCATATTTAACCAAAACTCTGCCTGGTTTTGGCAGAATGCATTCGTCAAGAAGCCAAAACTGACAACAGAGTCCCTTAACTGTTAAGTGCTCCAGGAAGCTCCTCTACAAATAACCTGGTTTATCGTAACTCGTATAATAATCTTCAGGAGTGAAGCCTTTGAGTTGCAGCATGAGATCATTGAAATGCTTGAATAAGAAGCCTGGAGAGAATCACACGTGTCAGGACCGATGGGACCGAACCTCATGTTTCACACGTTCATCCTGATAAGGTGGATGCTTCCTTGTACAGTGAACTGCTGGAGATGTGCTTCATGAGATATTCTCTGCACGTGTCTGTGCAGACTTGGAGCAAATAGACACCTGGAGGGTTTTAAACACTGAGCGGTTGGGTTGAGTGTTTGTAGCAGCAGCAGCACGTCCTGAATAATAGGTTCATTAGTCGGGGAAAACGATTCTCCAGACGAAGCTCCATCCTCATATTTCTCTCCTTCAAATCATCCACTCATCTGGTCGTCAGTGTTCTATCCGTCCGACCGTTCACTCTCTCCTCTCCTCTTCTCTTTTCTTTTCTTTTCTTCAGGGCACAGTGAAGAATCAGACGGGCATTTTCCCAGAATCCTTTGTGAAGATCATTAAGCCCCTCCCAGAGAGTGAATCGGAAGGTGAAGGTGGAGCTCACACCTACAGCTGCCTGCGCTGCTTCCTGCTCACCCCCTCTGGAGTCGCCACCAGGTCTGATCAGGAGTGTGTGTGTGTGTGTGTGTTTGTGTGTGTGTGTGTGTGTGTGTGTGTGTGTGTGTGTGTGTGTGTATGTGAGGTTATGTTTTCACCCCTGTGAGTCCGTTTCTTTATTTGTCAGCAGGATTTAGCAAAAATACTGCTGAGCTGGTTTCCACTAAACTTGGTTTAAGGGTGAGACAAGTAGAAAAAAAAATGGATTTGCAAAAGAAAGTTTTGTAGTGTTGAAATTGAACATGTCTGACATCCCACTGAGTTTGGTCTTAAGTCTTAGATTCAGGGAATATTGCTTGGATCGGCATATTTCCAGCAACCGGACTTGAACTCAGAACTCATTGTGTTGAATATTAAGTTGAGCCTCAATCAGTCCAACAACAGATTCTGTTTGAGTAAAGACTTGCATGGATATGATCGGCTGTGAGTTCAACTGAATGCTAAAAGGTTTAGAATGAAACCTGCAGAAATCTGGATTAGTTTTTAAAAGCTGAGGGTCTTTACTCACAGATAAATAAAAGATTGCCTCGAGCTAAATTCATCCCAGCAGCTGAAAATGTCATATTAAGGCTAAAAGACTAAATCAATACTAACTTCCCTAAAATGAACCTCCTGAGAAAACACTTCTTCTGAGTTAAGCTCTTTGGGAACAGGTCGATGGAATCGTTTTGTTTTGTGTAACTTCCAATCTCTTGCTTCATCTCTGGTGATTACACCTGTAGGGTTGAATATTTCATGAACCTTTGAGATAACCTCAGCGTTTTAAAACTGATCTTTTAAGATTGTGTGTTTGTGTTTGTGCAGAGACGTGTGTGTCCAGGAGGATCTCACCATCCAGCCGTCCCACAAGGAGCTACTGTCCCGCATGAGGTACGTCCCCTCAGCACAGGTTTCACTTCCTTTCACTGATTTTCCTTCAACACGTATGAAGCAATGACAAATATCGTGTTTCGTGCCTCTTCATTAAATTTATACTCACGTGGGGAAACAGTGATGAGGAGAAACAACGTGTTAATAATTCCTCTGGACGCTTGTTTAGTAGTTTCTTGGGAAATGATGGGATCCAACCTCACACCTTCTAAATGATGTGCTAATGGGATACAACACGGACGTATTTGATGAGGAATGAAAAGCCTCAGTTTCTTGCTTCTGTTGCAAATCAACGAAAAAGTGACTGATTGCTGAGTGGTGACCTTTGACCTCTTTCTACCCATTTCTACTTGGACTTGGATGCTGAAGATATGAATTGAGCTATTTGTTCGAGAGATGCTCCGATGAACTCGGTCGACCTTTGTGTATTTCACAGCCTGAGTATTTTTTGAGTGTGAAGTTGCAGTAACGTTCCAGATAGAACACGGATGAGTAGACGCCCGGGAGCTGTTGTGCACCAAAAAACCTGCAAATTACCGTTTGCCAATCATCACCTCTCATCAAATTGGTTCCTGTGGGACCTCCGACTACCCCCGCCCCCCCCCTACCCACCCGCGCCGCCATCACCGGATGCACATGGTCATTACGCCGCCATATCTGCTCCTCTCCGTCTTTTTCTCTCTTTGGTTCTGCCGCTCCCTCCATCTCTCATTATCTGGTAATTTAGATAGGTGAGCGCTGTGATGATTAGTCCTCCCCATTCATAATCAGTTCATTTCCACCGCTTATCTGCTCATTATTGTTTGTCTGCGTTCGGGCCTGTTGTGCCCCGGAGCAGGATGGATGAGACCCTGGTCCTGAGTTTTAAAATGGCTCGATGCTGATAAAGAAAAAGGGAGGATGATGAAGAGAAGACGAGAAGAGGGAGGGTTGTGTATCGTGAAACAAGAAAAGAGGAAGAGGAGAAGAATCAGTGAGGAAAGAGAGAAGCAACTACAGATGCTGCTGAACTGTACTGTGGAATAAAACTAGTTCATTTAGAAAGGTCATCTTATGATTATTACTTATTCGTAATAATCCTCACCACATTTGATCACATTTGAAAAACCTAAACATGGTAATTCTGTCTCTAGCCGTATCACACTGCTGTTCTTATAGTATTTGATCATATATAGTCACCACATCGTTTATCATACAGGACTTTGTGGAGATTTCACTATTAAACCGAGAACGTGACTTTAACCTGATAATTCAGATCTCTGTGTCCTTCCCGTGTCCTTTCATAGCTCGGTGCAGGAAGTAAATATTTCTGCGCTTGTCCTTCATCAGATTTAATACTTTATCGTGTTCGGCCTCGAAGAAGCAAAGAGAAAAACCCCTCATAAAACTCTCACTCAATTTCTTTCTAGTACGACTTCCTGGACACAAGCGTTCCAGTCACTCTAGAGAAGGTGTTGCTGGACTTGTTACTTTAACTTTTACTGTGATCCGACATAAAACTGTAATAAAAAGACGAGGAGGCCGAGTGGCAGCAGTAACTTCACTGGAACTTTGGTGCATCACTTTATTTTAATGTCGATGTCAAACATTAACTGTATTATGTTGTATATTCGTTAGAGTAGATCATTTTGCTGTGTGTGTTCAAAACAAAATGACAGGCTTACGTTTATGATACCTGCCTTCTGGACTCTCAGACATTCTCAGAGAGTCCTCCAGATGTTTATCTTAGAAGTTCTCTACCTTTTTGAAATGATCCCTGACTTTGGGAATGACCTCTGACCAGCTTATGGATGGGCGCAGAAGGAATGTTCTTGACCAATGTGTCTTCATGTTCGGACAAAAACATGTCCTTCTTTAGTCAGAAATACCATGGGGGACGGCATTCTCCTGAAGTCATGGGCGGAACTAACCTCTCTATAAAGACCCCGGCAAGTCAGACTTCACTATTTGGCCTGGGTGGTATCTCCGAGTTCTAGAGCTCGTCTTGACCTGCACTACTTTGTGTAATAAACATTATTGTACTTGTAAGTACTGGGTCAGCGTTCCTTTCCTTCATCATCAACTTCGACAACCACCTCGACCTCTCGGCTGACCAGAATATACCATAATTTAAAGATGGACGACATGACAGCTCCTAGAAAGTGAAGCCAAAGCGTCTCAGTTTCCCTCTGGTCATTGTCTGCTGTATAGGTCATAACCACCTCCTCCATGTTAGTGGATGGGACATGGGCAAAACCAGAAAGTTTTAATTCATTATTTGATGATATAAAAACATTATGAAACATCGTGATTGACAGCTGAGACTGACTCACAATAAGTTGAGTGCTACTGAGGCTCCTCCCCTGATCGCTGCTGCATGGACTCTGTCTCTGAGAAGCTCTAGTCCTGGTTTGATTGGTCGGGTTTAAATCTCAGCTGTGATGTCATACTTTCAAACTGAGGTTTAAACTTTCCGAACTTTCTTCTCTGCGTCTCCCTCAGAAACGTCTTCAAGGAGGACGACATCGCCCTGAACTACCGAGACCCCGAGGGCGACCTCATCCGCATCCTGGACGACGAGGACGTCCAGCTGATGATCAGGGAGAGCTGCGGTCAGCAGGTCAACAACAAGAGACCTGTCAATCAGTTTCCATGGGAACTGCATGTGACCTTGACCTCTGACCTCTCTGTTTACAACACAGAGGCGTGAGAGAGAGGAACTGAGGTTCAATCCCTGGAGGCAGAGAAACAGTTTGACACTTCGTGAGAGTTAACGTCCTTTACATTTCACATTTATACTAATTTAATGGCCTCTTCACATTTTATAAGCTTCAGATTTGTTCTTATTCTGGAGAAGCTGAGCAGCTTGTTTTAGAATCAACCCGGGCGTCTCAGCTCAGCCTGAGGAAAATATCTCAGAGAACAGAAAAATTGAATATGTAAAAAATTAATATTACTTCAAAACAGGTCAGAGGTTTTCTGACTCAGCTTGAAGTTACTTTTATACTGAAACTTTTCTCTTGTTAATAAAAAGCTGTTCACATTCGGTGTATGTTGATTCTGTGGATTCAAGTTTATTCTAAGTTTATAATATAGAATTTTTTGCCAAATCCAAATCACACCGAATTCAACACTGCACTTCCTCTGTCCCTTAACAACACACATGACGAGCCTGAAGCCGATAAGATGAACGGTTCTCCACTTATAATAGATGGTGGCGAGTCCCACCAAATATTATTACGTTTTTCATGTTATACAGAAACTCAACAATTTCCACAATGGACAAATACTCTGCGACGGTGGAGAGAAAATCTAAGGAAACCTCGAACAGAACCGGACTCTGCATCCATACCTCCACCTGTTGGGCTGGGAGAAGAGAAGTGGGGGGGAGGAGAGGTGGGTGGAGAGATGAGAAAGAGGAGAAGAAAGAGGGAGAGAGTTAAGACAGAGGCCAGGAATGGAAATATTCATATTTGCTGGTTGCTTGCTCTTAAATGTGAAGATCTGCAGAATTTGTACGTCCATGAAAAAAACTGAATCTCTGGACAGTTGGTCCCACAAAAAACAATCGAAAGAAGACATCACCTCTGGATTCAGGTTGATGATGGACATGGTTTTTTCAATACTTTCTAATATGTCAAAGTCTAATATGGAGATGTTTTATTTAGCATTTGCACAGAATTTACACCAGAGCAAACCGTTTCCTCCACTCTCTATTTATGGGTACAGAACATATTAACTTAACACTTCCTGCCAGATTATTCTTTGCATCTTGTCAAGACTTTAGAATTAATAAAGCAACATTTGAATTTCCAAAAACAGAACAATCCCAGAGTATCGATCTTTGCAACTATCTAATCCTGAGGTTTTTGAGAACACGTGCTTGGATTTTCTGTTTGTTTTTGTCCTCCATGTCTTTGTCTCACTCTCACATTTTGTCCAGGTGTCTGCTTCTCATTCACACTCGCCTCGGGACATTCAGATATTGCCTTTGCTGGCAGGACAGTTTTTCCTCCTCATCTCTAATGCAAAATTATTCCCCTCATATTCCCGTTGAACAACCTCTCCCAGACACCGTGGAAGTTATGCATCTTTAAAAGTTGCACCAGAGGTGACTGGAACTCGCTCGCACTTAAGCATAAGCACCTTCATTCTATTCAGTATTCATGTGCTTGTTTTGTTCCTGTCTTGAGGAGTAAGCATTTTTATGGAAATACGTCTTGAATTTTAAATTCACATCTTTATCTGCTTCTTCATAATGAGAAAATATATTTAATTGCCAGTTTTGGGAGAAATGCAACTTATTTTAGACCATTGTCCAAAAAAGTGTTGTTTTTTTTGACAGTATCCTAAAAAACAGATGTGCTCCCTGGACACATGTGGGTGTAAATTATGTATTTTTTAGGTGTTAATGGGTTTTTTGTTGATCATCTGCTCCTGTGAAGCTCAGCACACGGATGTGGATCCTCCCCACTGTTCTGATATTAACTCTCACAGAGATGATCTGTGCAAGAACTGTGAGATTATATTGATGATTTTGGACTTAAAGGATCAGAGACACAAAACGTAATCCCTGATAAAGGGTTAGGACACTTTAGTAAAACACTCAAGTGATCACACACACACACACACACACACACACACACACACACACACATACCTTGATATATCCAAGTCTAAATCACATCAGTACAGGGGCAGTTACAGTCATTTAGGGGACATGTCCTTGATAAACCCGTTTGTCTCAGTGATAACTTTATTTACATATGACTCCAATTAGATTGATTTGTCTTTTTCACTGTTATAGAGCAGATGAGAATTCCAGGGGTTTTCCAGCGCGGTGACACTGGGTTGATATTGAAGTGAGGTGAACACTGTGGTTCTTTGTGGTGCAGAAGTCAGTGAATCCTCGTGAGCACCGTCACCTTTTCTTTTGGTTATTAAGCCTTGTGATTGTTTTCAGTCACTGCCTTGTATTTGTGGCTATAAAAGGTGCAGCCCTCCAAGGTCGTGACCTGCCGTCGTGTTCACCACTCACATTTATCTGACGCTTTCATCCAGGGAATCTGAAAAATGATAGTTGACTGAGAGACTGAGAGAGTTCAACACATGCAAATACACGTGCAAACCCTAGAAGTGTTTCCAGAGGACCCAGATAAGTGATGGACCTGCAGTAATTTAATGCTTTGTGAAGTTACTACTCGTCAGTGGTGAGGCAACTTCACAAAGCGTTGATCATCACTTCTTTGGTTCCCCTGGAAACATTTCCTCTCCAGTTTTTTTACAATTTGCAGAGTGTTTCTGTTTCCCTGGCCCCTGAATACGGATATAATGAAATCCTGCACTGGTCTCTGTACCAAAAATAGTCGAGATCCTGTTGTTAGCTTTAGGAATGTGTGCTGACACTTAACAGTAAAGTTCATAGTTGAATACCAGAATAGGCCAGGTCTGTATTTACCCGTCAGTCAGACCCAGTGAGTCAGTTTCACATTCTGTCTCTTTCAGGTTCTGTATCTCTCTGTCACTCATCCTCAGCCTCTCGGTGACAGAGGGCGAACTCCATCTGAGGAGCTGGTCGCTCGTCCACCTTTGCCCAGAATCTAATTATCCACGTTCCTCTTCGCTGCCACGATGATGTTGTACATCTAATTAAGCTCATAATGAATTAGGACCGAAGTCATGTCAGCCTGTGAACCAGCCATTTACTGTGAGTAGATGAAACACAGGGTACATGCTCGAAAAGAGCAAAGTGAGGGTTTGAAACTATATATTATAATTTTATGTTAGCTAATCGGAGCAAAATCCGCCTATTAGTTTATTTAATGTATCAGCAGAAGTGTGTAAAGGAACAAGACTTTTTTAAAATGTTGCATATCTCTCAATTTATTTTGATTTAAATAGCCTCAAATCATAGAAGCAGTTTTCTCAGGGCACTTTTTATAAAGAGCAGCTTCAGCATGAACTCTTCAGAATATAATTCACCCAGTGTGACCCAACATTTCCTCATTAGCAAACTTTCGGCAACAGTGACAAGGGAAGCTTTTCTTTTGAAGGTCCAGTGTTGATTTAGGTGAAAGGACCTAGTGGCAGAAAATTAATATAAAATAATCCTAGTGATGTTTTACTAGTGTTTAATCATCTTAACTGTACGAATTGTGATTTTTTTTTTACCTCAGAATGAGCCTTTATATTTAAATACTTTATATTTACATCTGGTTCAGGTCTCCTCTACGGAGGCAGCCATGTTTTTTACAGTAGCCCAAACTAGACAAATTAAACATCTTTTGAGTTTTTATGACATTTGAAGGTTTCCACAGGTTCTCTTTCATGTTTAAAAGGGCAAAATGCAACTTCACCACTAGATGTCACTAACTTCTACCCCCTGAACCTTTAACAGTTATAAATTTGATCACAATCTCAATATCGGAATATCAGCTGTTATGCTTATATAGCACTTTTGGACCCAGAACCTCCAAGTGGACACGGACTCCTGAGGATGAACGATGGCTGCTGGTACCTGACTGACAACTGACAGCTGTCAACCTGAGCTGACAGTGTGGGACACTGAAAACTCAGAATGTGTCTCCAGGAAAATATCAGAATATTGAAATATCTGAACTCAGGATAGAAGAGGATCCCCAGTGAGGAGGATGGGATTCTAGCCAGTGGAGGGTTAGGGTTATGAAGATGGTTTCCAGTGCCAACACTCTCTCAGTGGGTTTAGTATTCGCTTGCAGCTCGTGAGGATGGCTAACATTGATGTTGCAGCCCGCGGACCACATGATGAGCTGCAGCTGCTTCTGCTTCACCACCACAGTGATGGGAAGGTGACAGGTGGGTTCACTGTGTCAGAGACATCACAGCACAGAGGGGGGGGAGAATTACAGTGTCCAATTTGTCTCTCAAAACCACAAAAGTAAACCTCGTGGTGGCGCTACAGCAAATATCAGGGGTTACTTAAGGATTCATCCTCTGGATACCATGAATACAGAATTCCACAGTGATCCATTATGTAGCTGTTGAGATATTTCACTGTGGACCAAACGCAGAGGAGCCACAGACTGATATCCATCCACAGAGCGGAGCTGCTGGCGTGGCTAAAAATACTCTCCTCCAGTTACCACAGTAACTGGCATCAGGCTTTTTTTATTTTTTTGTGATACCCTAAAGAGTCGTGAATCTTCTTTTCAACCACCACAGGTGAGGTAAGGAGAGAGAGAGGGGGGGAGGGGTCAGCGAGAGAACATCTCTGCTGGGACGTAACACTGGTTTGTATCAGAGAGACTGAAATAGTTGAATCTTTGCTTGTTCACCTCCATGAGTGAAACAAACAGATGTGAGGCCTCGACCTGTGTTTTATTTATTTCCCCCCCCCCCCCCTGTTTCCTCCTTTACATCCCCGACCTTCCTCTCACCTTCTCCTCTTCGCTCTCCCTTTGTTTTCTCTCTCCATTTGGCAAACCCCAGTGTTTTAAATCTTCCCTTACTGGAATCAAACTTTTCCATTTACAGCAGGTAGACACTCGGAATAGAACGAGTCGTGATAAGTTACCGATGCTGCTGCTGCTGTTTCTCACTGCAGTTTGTGTCGGGAGATTGCTTTTTTTTTTTCAAAATCACATTATTCTACGACCCAAATTGCTTTTGGAGAGGCTTTAGCAGTGAGGACGGAGGATATCCATTTAAAGTTCCCTGATAAGCTAAACCCCACCATTAGTTTGAGTTATGTAGCTTTTGAAAATGATTTTTTTTTAGACCTTTTCATAGAAGGTGGGCTAAACATTTGTTGGACACGTACCAACAGAGCTCCACTGATATTTCGGCCGGCCGATAACATCTGAGGATATCAGCCTTTCACAGGCTCGTGCTTCCATATGCGTTTGCTGATAGGAACAGATGAGAAAGCTTTTATTTTACAGAATAAACTATGTTGAAAAGACGTGCTTTTAGTTTTATATTTTATCAAAATAAATCTTTATAGTCCTCTGTTGTTCTGGAGCCGCTCGCTAAAGTCTGAGGAAAATAACCCTGATGATGTTATCTGAGCTTGGGACTGGATTTAAAGCCGGTTTCACAAAAGTGTGTGGTCACAGCTCAGTAAACAGCTGAAGACATGACTCAGAGAAGCAAACGATGGAATGTCAAGGTTCATATTTGCTTAGGAAGGAACAGGCAAAGGGCAAGAGGGGCAAAGTGCAAAGGGCAAAGGATTAGTTAGAGACAGGAGAGTAAAAGACCAGAGGAAGAGGTGGAAGGAGTCAGAAAAAAAGGGCAAAAATCCCCCAAAAGTAGGTTCAGGAGTCTGCAGGTGCAAAGGCAGGATGGACAGTCTGACAGAGAGTGAGTGAAAGATATGAATATGAGACACAAGTGGCGGTGTGAGAACCAGGGATCTGGTTCAGGGGAACAGGTGAGCGTAGGTGTGAGGGATCGGGTGACTGGAGGCAGAGAGGCTGCAGGCGAATGGAGAGTTCGTGAGCGTAGGAAAAACGTTGGAGGATGTGAATTAGTGAAAAGGAGACAGACATGGCAGTTTAATGAGTCGCGTTTTAAATCTGCTGGTCACTGGTCCCTCATTCCTTCATTCAAGATCTGAACATGCTGCAAATAATCCATGTTGCATCTCTTTTCGGATGGATCTGAAAGGCAAAACTCTACCGATTGACCTCAGTTAATGACAGAGGAGACTCAAACACCAACAATACTCTCAACAGTCATCAGATTCAATCAAGCTGCACCAAATTGGGCATTTAAGGATCATTGTTCACTTCAGGATACATATGTAGTATATATAGAGAGAGATAGAGATAGATAGATTGATTGATAGATAGATTTGTATTTATTTTCTATTTATACAATACACAATTTGACATAAATCACCCCCTCTTGTTTCGAGCGCCTCATAAATCAGTTGTGCTGTGAAGTGCTGCCCCTCGTTGGTCTCTGTGAGGTACTGCAGTGTCATCGAGTCTAATTGTTGCTGTTAATTGATTCAGTTGACGTGTGTCGTTTAGTTTTATACGTTTTTTTGAAAAGCTGAGGCTCCACAGGTCACATGTGAGCAGCTCAGTGTTGTTGTGTTTCCTCTGCTGCTGAGAGACAGTGATGAAGAACCTCTGACATCGAGACAGATGAAGATAAATACGATGATGTGTGAATGTTTGTGTTTACATCTGTTTCTGGGCTCTACATTTAGACGTGTACAGTATGACCACACACACACACACACACACACACACACACACACACACACACACACACACACACACACACACACACACACACACACACACACACACACACACGGGCTGGTGAGAGATGGATCCGTCTGTCTGCTCCTGGTCTCTGGTGATGAGTTCAATCCATCTTCATCTCATTCTATTCCAGTCGCCAGACATTCATCCTCCTCATCCTCATTTATGATCATGTAGAGATCTGTCATGTAGAACACACACGCACACACACACACACACACACTCCAGACAGACTTCAGAACATGGGAGGGCAGCTAACATTTGAAACACTGGTGATAACCTTGACACTCTGTCACTACAGCTTGATATTTCCATGTGATAACACAAGGAGGCGCTGTTTAACTGCTTGAAGTAATAAATAGTTCTCCATCGTATTTTATGAAGAGAATAAATATTTTATTGTAGCTGAAGATAGAACACAAGAAGACGTGGTGGTGGTGGAAGTACCCAAAAATAGTTAGCACTTGCTTTTGAATACATTATTACAAGTATTGAAGTATAGTAATGAAGTACTTGCAGAGTGTATCCTGTTCCCTAATGCAGAGATATATTACATCATCATGTGTCTGTGATTCTGCTGTTTCTTTACCAGAGATGATGATGATGATGATGATGATGATGATGATGATGATGATGATGATGATGATGATGATGATGATGATGATGATGATGATGATGATGATGATGATGATGATGATGATGATGCAGGAGGCGGGGTCTAATGTTACCTGTGCTCTCTGATTGAATCAGACTAATTCACTTCAGTCACTGATTACTTTAGAAAAATATATAAACAAAATGAACATGTACCACAATGAACGAGAAGAACATGCAGATATTTGTCGATCTATGTAGTTGAGTAAAAGTACTTTAGTAAAGTGCAGCTTCATAAAAAGTGTAAGTAACTAAGTTAATGTACTTTCTCACATTCCACCAGTGACTGTACCTCAATCAAACAAACTTTATTTGTACAGCCCATATTCACAAATCAAAATTTGTTTCATTGGGCTGAACAAGGTGCAACATCCTTAGCCATGGCTGCCTCCATAAAGAAGACCCGCTCCCGACATAAATATATAGTATTTAAATATGAAGTATTTAAATATAAAAGGCTGATTCTTATCCAATCCATTTACCTAAGTCTTACACACTGAACCTTTAACCTCATGTAGGCAGATGCAAGTGAAAGTCCATATAATTTACATATTAGTCCTGGATTCATCAATTCTCCTAATTGATTTTCCATTTCCAGCCTTACATAGGAGGTCGAGACTCAGATGCTGAGTCATTCAGGTTCGAGCCGTGAATATGAGATCACTTATCACCGACTGGTGGACATTTACTCATGATTTATTAATAATCTTTAATGAGAGTGTGTGAACCCTGTGTTTAAATCCTTCCCCATGATCACCACCGAGCGGTGCTGTTGATCTGCTCGTTACCAGGGGTCAGTCTGGCTCTGTGCTGCAGAGACACTGCACATTTCAACATCATAGTCCTGATGGTCAAGGTCATCGTCTTCATCATCGTCACAACCATCATCATTGTCAACATCATCATCATCACTATTAGCTGCTTCCTGTTGATTAGGTTCTGCGACAAGAAAAAGAAATCGCCCTCTGTGCTGCTACATTTCTTTTTTCCAGTAGCTTGTGAATCCAGTTAGAATATTACAACACATGGTAAATAACACTCCGACTCTTTAGTACTGCTTATAATGTTGAATTTGCAGTTAAGCAACCAAATATAATTATTTTTTAAGTTTGAATCCCTTTAGGTTTTGGATCAGAGCCTTATTTTACATCAAAATGAAAAGGAAACATCGATATGATTGATGCCGTATTGCAGTCAGAGCAGGAGCACGACCGGGTAAACCTGCAGGATACTGCAGTACATTCTCCATCTCACAGGAGAGGAGGAGGAGGAGGAGGAGGAGGAGGAGGAGGAGGAGGAGGAGGAGGAGGAGGAGGAGGAGGAGGAGGAGGAGGAGGAGGAGGAGGAGGAGGAGGAGGAGGAGGAGAAACTGATCGATATACTGTCATCTCCGTTTAGGTCGGCAGGGCTTGAAGGGATGGGCAGAGAGAGAAGAAGGAGAGAGAGAGAGAGAGAGAGAGGGGGAGAGAGAGAGAGAGAGAGGGGGGGGAGAGAGAGGGCAAATCAAATAAGTTGAGCTGGAGTCACAGTGAAAATGTTCAAACAGGACGAGTGGAGTCACACAGATGCCAGACACACACAGAAGGTCAATTATGAAGCTGTGGAGGAGGATGAGACTTCTGGGAGTCTGTTGTGACTTGGCCTGAGACGTTGGTGTGAGGACACTGTGTTTGTGTGTTTGTGTGTGTGTGTGAGTGTGTGTGTGTTTGTCGCTGCACAGATCTTAGATCTCTACATGTTGGTGAGGACCTGAGGCAGGTGGGTGGAGGAATCAAGAAACAAAAGTGAGAGATTGAGAAGAGGAGGAGGTCAGAAACCAAAGAAAGAGACTTTTGATGCTGACAATGATAAAAACAGGAGATTTACAGTAATAAATCTGTGTTGCTGGATTACTATAAGCCCGGAGAATGGTTTATTCTGTGTGTGTTGGGATGTGACGAGTGCGTGAGAGATTTTTTAGAAAAAGATCAAAGATTAACTTTAACATTATGGAGTTTAAAATCCAGGAGAAGCGCATAAAGACTTTTCTATTTAGTGGTACAAAAAAAAAAAGAGTTTTATTATCTTGTGCATAAGCTCTGTGATGTAATCCAAGAGAAAATTAGGTTTTGGTCATTTTTTGTTCTCCACATAAACCAACCTGGTTCCTCCCGGGAAAAAAGGATGTTGCTGCGTTTACCATCCTTCATCTTCACTTCCATTTGAACAGATCAGTCAAAGAGAATAAACATATCAGGAACATGTTTTATCTCCTCTCTTTGTGCGGACTTTGCATGTTCTTGCTGGTTTTTCTCTGGTTTCCACCAACATTCCAAACACATGCAGAGCGGGGTTAGATAAATCCCATTCATTGAATGCTCTGACTTCTATTAATTCAACAGTCACTTTCTTTTGTTAGTCTGCATAAACAGTCAGTAGGTGAATTTAGAAAACACTGTGTTCATCCTATTATGCGAAGTGAAGATATTGTACTCAATTGTTTTCATGAAACCAAACTGAATTTGCTTTGTCATTGTTCATCGTGTGTGGTTAATAAACAAGTTTGAATGATTCCCTGAACTGCTGTGATGTTTTCGTACATGTCGGCAATTTCCGAATCTGTTGAGTATTGTCGACAGAATCTTTAAACCTAGTTTCAAATCTTTTCCTGCTCAGCTGCTTATCTTAACTTACATTTTTCTTAATATTGAACCAGTTAAGAATATGTGAACGTTGGTTGCTTTTCTCTGGATCCATCCTCTGATTCACTGGCAACGTGTCCAGCGTGAGTTGTCCTCAACCTTTATTACAACTTGGACAGATATTAATCAAAGTTAATCTCATGAATTATTGGTAAATAGATTTGTATGGCTTGTTAAAATGTATTCATAAGCTTTTATATTTGTCGTCAATGGACGAGGTATAGGAAGGAAAATATCGGCTAAAGTTCAGCAACGAGAGAAAGGTTTGTCATTCTTTAATTCACCCTTTAAATGTTTGTTGAGACAAAACAGACGAAAGAAACACATACAGTATACTTACAGACACCCATAAACACACACACACACACACACACACACACACACACACACACACACACACACAACCACACACATCCTCACCTTCACAGGATCTGAAGTGTAAACGGACAACTGACAAACAGGAACACGCGTCCACACGCCAAATTTTCTCCGTCACACACATACGTGCGCAACAATAAACTGTTATAATCATCACATCACGTCACTGTCATCAGAATAACCCAGAAATATCCAACACACACACACACACACACACACACACACAGACACACACAGACAGACTGGGACAATGGGCCGACATGTGTGTGGGTGTGTTGCGTCTCCAGTGAAACACAGAATAGACCATTGTTAACCTGAAGTGACAGAGAAAGGAAAAACAATCAGGAAAAGTCCCTCAGATTTACGCACATCGACTTTCTGGAGAAGTGGAAACTGGAAGCGCCCGGTTCTCCAAAGTTTGTAAATTAACTTTGTGATTCACTTTTTCTGATCTCTTTCATCTCGTAATGACATTTCCCCCCCTCCCTCCCTCCATCCCTCCCTCTCTCTCTCTCTACATTTATCATTCTTATCTCATTTCTGATTCATTCTTGTCTGTCTTCGTTTCTCGCTGGACCATTTTTGTCTCCCCCTATTGTCTTGGTCCAATTCCCTTTCTCTGCAGACTCGTTCTGAATCCCGTTATCTCTCCGTCACTTCCTCCGCGCTGCTCTGGTGCTTGTGCTGCGCTGGCATCCGAAACAAAAGGAACAAACGAAAGCCTTTGTACTTCACTGACTTTGTGTTTGATGTCAGCAGCGGAAGCTTTTTCATCACGGTCCAAACTGTAATTAGGGTTTTTTGCACAAACAAAGAGCTGCTGCCCTTGAAAGGCCTTGTGTGGAGGAACTACTGAAGGACTCACACCTCCAGTGTTGTTTGGGGCGGTTGCGTATCAGTGCCCCCCCTCCCCCCTGAACCCACGACCGTGGTGTGTTTGAATTGGTTTCTGTGGTTTGTCTCACAGTGACACAGCTGAATCCAGTGTCTTCTATCAGGCAGTGATGCAGCTCTTTGGTGTGGAAACTGTCACACACCAGCCTAATCCTATAATAAGGTTAATTTATCTGATGTATTCCCAACCTACAGCAGTTTATACATAATAACCTGTTAACAAGGATACTAAGAATTAAAACATATTAATATTTGCAGTGCATTTTTCTATTCGGTTGTGTGAGGATTTGCAGTGCACGTGATCATACAATGGTAGACTACGTTGCCAATTGGTGACCAGAACAATTTTCTGTTGACCCTGTTCCCTTTAGGTAGACGTTAGAATATTTGTTCATGTAAATAATCGTATCATCGGCGTACAGCCTGATCTTCTGGAGGAATAAACCCGAGAAGTAAGTCTAGTTCATTTTACAGTCACTGGTGAGTTTGGGAAGTTGCTGACAAAAGCAACGATCGCTATGTGGGAACTCTTCAAATACGTGATTGGTGAAGCTCACCAACACGCTGCAGTCATTGTCTATTTTTGGGGCTGAATATCGAGGAGTATCTGCGACAACTACAGCCAATGAGAGTCCTGGATGGAGTGAAGCTGGTGGAGGTTCATATCGTAGTGTGGTGCCCCTTGACGTATGCTAAGTACTGTAGAAAGAAATTGAATAGATTGATTGATTGATTTAATTCATGGCCATAACTGGAAGTAAATGGTAAGTCATATGATTATTAATCAATATATACAATCAATAAAAACCAGTGGCTTTAGAAAGGTTTTCTCCTGATGTGG
The DNA here is from genome assembly GCF_963576545.1 of Limanda limanda. NCBI lineage: Eukaryota > Metazoa > Chordata > Actinopteri > Pleuronectiformes > Pleuronectidae > Limanda > Limanda limanda. The sequence continues at coordinate 4,354,462 of NC_083637.1, read as the reverse complement.
CCTCACACTAGATCCTGTGGTTGCTCAGTAGCTGTCGGCACAAGAAAAGACAAAAGTGTCAGTTATCACACTCCACCATGACCTTCATGCTTTGTGTTTTGTCTTTTGCCTCCAGCGTCTTCATACAGCTGCGCTTGCACCACTTTTAGATTTCCACTTAAAGAGGTGACAGATGCAGGCTTGACATGCTGGTGTGTGTGTGTGTGTGTGTGTGTGTGTGTGTGTGTGTGTGTGTGTGTGTGTGCACCCGTATGAAAGACAGAAAGCGGCTCCACTTTCACTTTCACAACATCCTGAAGAGGGAAACAGATACAGTCCTTCCTCAGTGATGCTCTCATTGTGTGTGTGTGTGTGTGAATGTGTGTGTGTTGGTCGGGGGGGGGGGGGTGTGAGCCAAAGTGCATTCGTCCCCTATCGGCCACTTGATGGGAGAACGATCGTCTTTCACTCACAAACCACAACCATCACATCTTATTACAGCTTTAAACAGACGAAGGCTCAGCACACACAGAAAGTTAAAACCAGAGAATCCTCTTCATGAACTGATTTATTCAAATTGTTTAATCGTCTTACTCTGGGTTATAAATATCTTAAACCAGAATGCCAAAAAGTATAATCACACCTTTTCTTGATTCCTGCCATACGTCTCTCAACATGTATTTTGGACTCAGATAAAAAGCAACAGATTTATTTCCGACAGCTTTATCGACCTATTACTTAAATGTGAGGAAATTCCCTTTCTAGCAACTTGAGTTGAAGAGTGAAACGCGACACAGGAGTGAACTGAGGTCAGTCCGACCTGTGCCCGTGGTCCGACTCTCTCCAGGCGCAGCCAGATGAGATGTGGCGCGGCTGGCAGGCACTGCCGACACCCCCCCACTGAGAGGCCGCCCACGGGCAGATCAATCTGGCTCCCGATCCAAACACGCTTTGCTGCTTCTTCCTCGGCTGCAGCTGGGCTTCACAAATGACACAGCTAAATGAAAGGGCTGCAGCTCACTGGAGATGAGGCGAGTTACAGAGGACAAATATCGAAGCTGCAAAAACGTTAAATCACCAAAAACATGTCGGATGGCAGTCGCAGTTTGTTTATTCAAACTTTGTCCTTTGAGCTTACTTGTCTTTTTAAAACTATTGTTGTTTTCAGACTTGGTATGCATGTATATGACGAACCAATCTCAAAGCCCATTGGCTATAGATGACAAATTAGCCTGTGAGGGCCGAGCACAATTTACATTTGTGATTGACTAGAGACCAGCCCTCAAATCACTGGAAGTGCCAGGAGTCAAACCTCAGACTTTAAGATTAGTGGATGACCCACTCTACATCATAACCACTCATTAACCCAATTTTCCACAGTATCACCATTTTCTCTACCTGAGGAAAGCACTATCCGCTCCGTGAGCTATAAAATGTGCAGTTAAACGCAGATGGCGTCATTATTGATTCTTTAGACATCACAATTTCAACATTCATCATTCAATAATTTGCAGATTATTGTGTGGATCTGGATGGGAGCCAGCTGCTGCTGTGACCGAGGCCGAGAACCCGAGAAGTGGGTCTGCAGCTCCAACACTTTAACTCTGGTGCAGAAGAGGAGCCTGGTCACCGAGTTCAAAGTGTTTTCTGCTGCTCTCAATGAGTCCAAACGCCATCTGTAGTGTGTAGGTGTGTGTCTGTGTGTGTGTGTGTGTGTTACTGTACTTTGATGTGTACAGTATGGGTCTGTGCATGTCCCTCTCCCCCTCTATGCTGCTCCGTCTCTCCTGCTCCTCTGACATCTGGACGGGTGTGAAACAGCTGTGTCTGCTGCAGTCCCCCTTGGGATTTATTGCCTATATGCGCTCGCACACACACAAACACACACACACACACAAACACACACACACCAGACTTCCTCATGCAACCCCTCATCTCTTATCTTTCCATAAAATCCAGCCTCACGCTACGCTACACCCTCCCTGACTCTGAATTTGGGGATTTCAAGATGTCTCTGCCTTCGACATCGTGACATGACTTGTGTAGCAATGTGGACGTTGTGTGTCTTTGTGCGTTTGCCAGTTTGTGCAGTAACATTAACATTATTCCGCATAATTTCATCACTCCTTTTTTTATGCCTGCGCCCAGGTACACGATGTGCAGGCTCATGCATGTGGACGCTCATGGCCTGATGTGTGTTTAGTCCCCGTGCACCCCCATGGCGAACATTCCTCAGCCTCTGATCTTCCTCTTTTCATCCCTCCCTTCTCTCCTCCTCTTCTCTGCTCTCCTCCTCCTCTACTCTCATCCTCCCCGGGGCAGCCATTCATAATCAGCCTCATTCTGCAAAGAAAAGAGGTCTGTTGGGAGGGGGGGGGGGGGGGGGGGACATTTTATTCTTTCATCTCCGGCCCCTTTTGTCCTTCTGCCATTTGGATTCAGTTGTGCTTCAGTTATGTGCTGCAGAAGGATTTATGGGATGAAATTGGCTGCGTGATACAGTGTGATACAGCATGTCTGCAGAATGAAAGTAGGAGTTGAAGTCGCTCGGGGGGGTCTTGTTCACGTGTCAGGTGAAGATGGACGAGCAGGTCGGTTTGTCGTTAGCAGTACTGTGGGCGTTTTACTGGACTTGTGGTGAAGTGTCTGAACGAAGATAGGAAGTGGAGTCGCTGCTCCTTCACCACAAGGAGCCAGTTGAGGTTGATCAGGCATCTTAGCAGGATGCATGCTGGGAGAACTTCCATTGGAGGTGAAGCCGGCACACGCCCCAGTGGGAGGAGAACCTGAAGCTGACTCACAAGTCTCTACACATCCTCTCTGGTCTGGAACGGCCTTGGGATCCCTGGAAAGCACAGCCGGGTGAGGGATGTCTGGAACTTCCTGATTTGCCTAAACTCCACGACCCAATCTCAGATCAGCTGAGGAAAATAAATGGATGGATAGAAAAAAGATCATATAATACCCCAAAATTACATTGAATTTTATAATATAATGCCATAACATAAAGAATACCTATCTTGAGGCAGTTGTCCTAATTAGTATTTCTGAGTGGATCCTTTTCTCGACTCTCTTACGGCCTTCAAAATAATTTACTTTTGTCGAGATGATGAATAGAAGATCAAGTTCAGTTGATAACTTACATTTGGCCTCAGCTGCACCTTCATCTCCTCTGACACTGAGCTGATGAACTACCCCCCCCCAGTCTCCTCCTGCCACCTTCCATTACATCCATCTCCAACCAGCTTCACCAAAGGATATATGTCCTCCAACACTTTTTCTCTTTCCTCCCACCAACAACCTCCATAACTTCATATCATTAAACTTTTTTATGCCTTGTTCCTTGCTGCTCTGATGCAGTTGCTATAAATTAGCCGTCACATTGGCTGCACAGTCTTTACTCTCCAGAGCCAAGACAGCACTTCATCCCAAATATTCTCAATGAGACTGAGATCTTGGCACAGTTAAAAAAAACAAAAACCCACTGGGATAAAAGCAATAAAAGTGCAATAAAACACGCTGTGATGTCCCTGGAACCGTTCGGAGACTGAACATCCTCTGACTCGCTGTGTTATCAAGTCAAGTCAGGTCAGGTTTATTTATGAAGCCTGAAATTACCAATTTAACGCGTAAGGATTTTACAAGATTTGACACATCCTCCACTCGGATACAGAAAAATGGCATAGAATGGATGTTGGGATTATTATTCATATGATTAACAGAGGCGCCAAAATATGAGGCATAAAAACTTCCACTACAACTTCACTGCCTGTGTAACTTATACTTAACTGGACATCTCCTTAGATACATGGTCCTGGTTAAAGCCTCTTTAGGGGGAGTTTAATGTATGAGCCATCCATCCATCCATCTCTTAAAGTAATGCTCACCACTTAGCGTAACTTAAATAGTTTGCTCTCTCAAACCTCTCGAGACAATATGAAAAGCTTAAGAGGTGACAGCTGTTTGGGAAACGCATCTCAAAGGTCATGACCTGCTTCTCTGTCTGATTTACACCACACACCAGGGTTACTTGATGTACGACTTGTTTATTGTAATGTATATTTTGTGTGAAGTGTGAAGTTTGGAGAGTACACCTGACAAATTGCCCGTGCTTGTGTGTATCAGTTTGTATAACGGCCACATCTGTACGTGCTAAGCTTTTTATTTTATGATTAATGTGAACACACAACGCACTGAGTCATAGAGAGAGAGAGTGAGAGACTAATTGGAAACTGTTCCTGCGTGTGTGTCTCTGGGCGAGCGAGTGTGTGTGTGTGTGTGTGTGTGGTTACCGCCTGATGGACTGCAGCTCCCGTTATAGCCCCAGAGCAGTGATTAGAGTTGTCTGTGAGCTGATTAATATTCTCCCGAGACGCCGGGCGAGGTGAGGGAAACGATTATGGGATGGACAGATAATGGAAAGATAATGCCCCCATGGATCACACTGTCAGAACAGAGAGGGACACAGAGTGTGAGGAAGGAGGGAGGAGGGCGGAGGGAGGGAGGACAGGAGAGCGAGGGATGTGGGTGCAGAGAGGAGAAACTTTTAAAAGACTTTTAAAGTGCACACCACAGGGATTGGACTGTACAAAAGGTTAAAGTTTTAGAAGAAGGTAAAGAGGAAAGACAAGGGGTCGGAATATACTTACGAACAAGATGGCTGATTCACTCCTGTGCCCATTCGGTGAATCACTTGTGTACGTCGACAGAAATAAACGTGACTTGTACACAAGATGCAATGCTCACATCGTCAGCCGGAGTATTGAAGACAAGCTGTGTGACCAGGTACAAAATTGTCAGAATTTATATGATGTGTCATTGCCACTGCACCAGAGAGATCAGTACCATTTTACAAGTGGACGTGTTCCCTGCAAGACTAAATGGAAACAAGTCAGAGACTGCTACGTCTGTGCACGATGAAAAATGGTCCCAGGTGCAGATTACGTGTTTTGTACATTAAGCCAAAAGTGGATCTCCCTGATCTTCGCCATCTTTGTTTATGTTGACCGTGGAGGTTTCCAGATTTGTCTCAGTCAAAGTCTCCTGACCTGAGTTTTTCGATCATATTTAGCGTAGTTCCCAAGCAAGTGCGTGAACGAAAACTTTCTCGAAGCAGCCGGTTTCCTATCTGTAATATAACTAGGGTTGGGTACCGAGAACCGGTTCCAATATGGAACCGGTTCCAATACAACCGATACCTACCCGGACCGAAATGCAACGGAGATTTCGGTGCCTCATTTCGGTGCCTGAGCCAATGGAAGACTGAGGTCTCCGCTCGTCCCGCCTCCTCACACTTCCACTCCTTCCTTCACGGGAAGCGGCGGCTCCCGCCGGGCCCCCGCGGGGGCGGCTGCCGGTGGACAGACTCCTGACAGGACAGGCTCCCGTGCAAGGGGAGGGGGGGGGGGGGGGTCTCCTCGTGAGACCTCTCCCCGGCGCTGGCTGCCCCCCCCCCGCCGGGCGCATTTCCTCCTTGGCGGTGCTCCGGGACCGGCCCCGGAGCCGGGGCGAAGACCACGCCGAGAAATGTTTCATAAAAGCGACCGCATTTTAGGGGGACGAAGGCGGACCGAAGCCTGCCTGCGACAGCCCCCGCCGCGGAGACACGGGGGTCTCCGAGTGATGGAAAAGCGACCCTCAGTCTTCATTTGGCTCAGGCATCGAAGTCAGAGTCACGAGTCAGAGTGTGTGTGTTTTGTATTTATTTTTATTTATTTAAGTATAGTGTAAACTTTTGTTAACAGTTCGTATGTTATTCATAGTTTTAAGTTAAAAAGGGTTTTGTATTTATTTATATTTATAATCTACTTTATACAGTTAATATATTTGGCAATAAAAAAGCCTTTCTTAGTCAAGTATCGTTTTGTGCACTTTTTTGAAAAAAGTATCGGTTCAGGCACCGTTTAGGCACCGGTATCGTTTTAAAAGTATCGGTTAGGAACCGGTATCGGATAAAAAACAAACGATACCCATCCCTAAATATAACATGATGTAATAATATATTATTATTATTATTGTCTAGTCCTCAAATATACAATGATCTCACATTTTTAAACCTATAAATGTCTTATGTCTCAGTTAATATCGGGGTGCCCAGGATTTCGGAATTAAACGTTTAACAATCATCTAATATGTGTTTGAGTGTCCACATACTTTTGGCCACATTATGCAGAAAGTGATGGATGAAGGAGGAGTGAAGGCAGATGAGGACGTAGGCCGGAGTCATTAGAGAGGAGGAAGTGACTAAACAGGTAAAGAGGAGCTTAAATAAGAAGAGAAGAGCGAAGGAAGATGATGTAAGACTAGGAGTGCTGGAGAAACGGGAACGAGAGAGTTATTGGAAGAGGAGAGAATTGAGGGATGCAGAGGAAGGAAGGGAGGGGGGTGGGGGCTCAGAAGAAAGAGAGGAAGGATAAGAATGGAGAATGGAGGGCAGCGGCAGAGGAGTAAATCCAGCCAGCGTTTGGCCTGAGCATAATCTATGCCAACATGATAACGTCACTGACGGGTGGCGAGGCCGAGAGGAGGGGGAGAAAGAAAGAGTGATGGAGGGAGGCGCTGAGGACCAAGGGTGAGGGAGGTGAAGCAAGGCCACACGGCAGAGAGAGAGGAGGAGGAGGAAGGTTTGAATAAAGGAAAAGGAGGAAGGAACAGCGAGATAAGCAGAGCAGATTTGGTGAAGGATCAGTGAAGTGAACACTGTCACTGTTCAGACCTGATGTTTTAGATTAGATTAGATTAGATTAGATTCAACTTTATTGTCATTGTACAGTACAAGTACTTATACAACGAAATGCAGTTTAGCATCTAACCAGAAGTGCAAAAAAGGCAGTAAAAGTAAAAGTGCAGAGTATTGTGCTTATTAAAGTGAAAATGTAAATAAATAAGATCTGTACAGCAAGAAATATATATGGAATATTACAGTATTAACAGGAATTGTAAGATATAAGAACGATGAATACACTATGAGCAGGATAAAAATATAAATGGGTGGTGGGGGGAAGTATATGAGTATTGTGCATATTAAAGTGAAAATGTATATAAATAAGATCTGTACAGAAAGAAATATATATGGAATATTACAGTATTAACAGGTATTGTAAGATATAAGGACGATGAAGACACTATGAGCAGGATAAAAATATAAATATATAAATAAATATGAATACACTATAGGCGGGATAATACAGTAGTAAAAAAAGTAACAGTTAGTGCAAATGTACAAATGTTCAGTGGTTGGACGAAGGTGTGTGGCAGTCCAGGCCAGGGTGGAGGGGGGAAGTATATGAGTATTGTGCATATTAATGTGAAAATGTAAATAAATAAGATCTGTACAGTAAGAAATATATATGGAATATTACAGTATTAACAGGAATTGTAAGATATAAGGACAATGAATACACTATGAGCAGGATAAAAATATAAATATATATAAATATGAATACACTATAGGCGGAATAATACAGTAGTAAAAAAAAAGTAACAGTTAGTGCAAATGTACAAATGTTCAGTGGTTGGACGAAGGTGTGTGGCAGTCCAGGCCAGGGTGGAGGGGGGAAGTATATGAGTATTGTGCATATTAATGTGAAAATGTAAATAAATAAGATCTGTACAGTAAGAAATATATATGGAATATTACAGTATTAACAGGAATTGTAAGATATAAGGGCGATGAATACACTATGAGCAGGATAAAAATATAAATATATATAAATATGAATACACTATAGGCGGGATAATACAGTAGTAAAAAAAGTAACAGTTAGTGCAAATGTACAAATGTACAAATGTTCAGTGGTTGGAGGAGGGTGTGTGGCAGTCCAGGCCAGGGTGGTGGGGGGAAGTATATGAGTATTGTGCATATTAAAGTGAAAATGTAAATAAATAAGATCTGTACAGAAAGAAATATATATGGAATATTACAGTATTAACAGGAATTGTAAGATATAAGGACGATGAATACACTATGAGCAGGATATAAATATGAATACACTATAGGCGGGATAATACAGTATTAAAAAAAAGTAACAGTCAGTGCAAATGTTCAAATGTTCAGTGGTTGGAGGAGGGTGTGTGGCAGTCCAGGCCACGATCCATCCTCCACCATCTGATTATAACCAGAGGCTAAAAATACAGGTGTAAATGCAGCAAAGACGTACAGAGAATCAGATTCTCCCAAGAAACGCATGCACTCATCTCAACCTTATTCATGCACCACGTCTCACGACTGTACATTTATGTGCCAGACGATGAATGATTCTCGGGAGCGTTTTACTTTTACAGCCTGCACTTAAATTGTTATCTCAAGCGCTTGAGGGAACGAGCTCATTCCGTGTGTGTGTGTGTGTGGAGATGAAGTCGGCCCAATGCTCACAGGAATGTTCTGAGGAGCTCGCGGTGTTAATGGGGACGAGAAATCCAATCATGAAGCGTCACGGCCGATTGAGCTCGAGAGGAAAAGTTACGCAGCTCACTGAGACGCCGGCTTTGACTCTGGGTCCAAGTCCACACGGCTGGAAACCAAAGTGTAATCCACGTCGGCTCTGATGTGTTTCGGTCTCACCGACAATGTCGATGATAGAAGATGTTTTTAGTTTGAAGACGACTAATGAGATTATGTTTCTTTTCAAAGCCGAATTATTGTAAGAAGAGAAGCTCATTACCCATGTGGTCCATTTAGCAGAAAATCATTTATATCAAATATTCTGAAGATATATGTCCAACGTGAAGATTTTCAAACTAAAGGATGACTATGGATATTAAGTTCCCTGCCTTTCATCTTTCTGGGCAAACTCTGGGGGTCTCCAATAGTACCAAATACTTAGGGCACATTATTACAGACACGTTGGAGGATGATGCTAACATGTGCAGACAGAGGGGAGAGCTCTATGTCCAAGCTAACATGTTGGTCAGAAAATTCCACCACTGTACAGATGATGTTAAGATTAATTTGTTTAGAGCCTACTGCACCCCTCTCTATACAGCTCCACTCTGGGTGAACTACAAGAAGGAGAGCTTGCGTAGGTTGAAAGTAGCCTATACGTAATGACTGTCTTAGGATACTCCTGAAGAAACCCAGGAGTACTAGAGCCAGTGAGTTGTTTTGTAATATGGGTCTAACCACCTTCATAGCCTTGCTGAGGAACCTAGCGTTTAAGTTTATGAGTCGGCTGGACCGCTCGACAAATTTAATAATTGATCTTATGACAGACCCTGGCCGCAGCTCGGTCAAATACACATCCAAGATCTGGGAACACTGGCATGAGTGCCTTTTTTAGCCCTTCTTTCCCTGTATATTTTTATGTAATGTATTGATTGTATGTATTGTTGTTGTTTTTCTCTGTGGGCCCTGAGCCTTTATTAAAGTTTATATATTTACATGTACTTCCATTAAAAAGGTGTCATCAGAATGTCTCTCAGTTGAACACAAACCTCCGCTAAGACATGTTAAACACAGTGAAAAAACAAACCTGGATTTGCCCATTTAAGCAAATCCACTTCAAAATATAAAACCTTCTTCCTTGATTCAAGCCCCATCCCTTCGATAAATCACATTTTTGGGATAATCCTGCAAACTAGCAGATGATAAAAGTCATTTAACAAGCTTTATCACTGAACACGTGCAAACTTTACATGTACGTCCATTCAAAAGGTGTAATCAGAATTTTGAACACAAACCTCCGCTTAGATATGTTAAACAATGTGAAAAACTAACCTGGATTTGCCTATTTAATCAAATCCACTTCAAAATATAAAACCTTCTTCTTTGATTCGTGCCCCATCCCTCCAATAAATCAAATTTTGGGTTAATCCTGCAACCATCAGAAACTTAAACAATCCCAGATGATAAAAGTAATTTTGAACACTGAACATGCATATAGTATTACATGTAGTATTGTGTAAAAGTATTTATTCCTCTCATCAGAAGACAGCATGGTACTCCTGCACCACTGTAACTCCAGCAGGGACAGATGGAGGACGAGTGTCTGTCGTCACTCAAGTGGACAAGCAGCACTTGAGTCTGTCAACGGATGAAAAGTTGCTTCTATTACAGTCGAAAGGACAAGGTGAATTTTCTTTTTAATTTCTTTTCTTTTGAGAAACAATCTGTCAGGAAGTGTTCCAGAGGAAAGTTTGAGGATTTATGTTTCTGCTTTAAGTGCCAGAGAGATTCCTGCTGCAACTGTTTTCTGGAGAAAACGTGTGTATTCGTCCACATCCTCCCTAATTGTCTTTTCTTTCCACAGCTTCATAACTGACCTTTTGTGTGTGTGTGTGTGCGTGTGTGTGTGTGTGTGTGTGTGTGTGTGTGTGTGTGTGTGTGTGTGTGTGTGTGTGTGGTGTGTGTGTGTGTGTGACCATCTGTGTAACGCCAGAGCTCCAGTTTGAACATTTATGTCTTTTTGGTGAAACTGCTCATTGTTCTCTCTCTCTCCCTCTCTCTCTCTCTCTCTCTCTCTCTCTCTCTCTCTCTCTCTCTCTCTCTCTCTCTCTCTCTCTCTCTCTCTCTCTCTCTCTCTCTCTCTCTCTCTCTCTCTCCCTCTCTCTCCATCACAAATGTTAACGCTGGAATTCGAAGCACGCAGTTTGTACTTCCTGTGTTTTTCGGCGTGTTACTAAGGTAGCACTTCCTGTCTCAGGAGCTGGAAACACACGTGTGCCCAGATCCACATGAGCACACATCTCCACTGTATTCAATCACACTGGACATATACACACAATTACATATTTATGATAAAACTCAACGTTAAGGGCACGGGCTTCAAATTAGAGATTAAAATGGAAAGAACATCAACTACAAATCGTTCTAATACTGGATTCATAAATAGTTAATTGTTTGCCAAAGAATATATTGAACAGTATGTAGTCAAACACAAAAACATCAGTTAAAGCTTTAATGGGACATTGCGTTTCTTTTCTTCAGCATCCAAACACAAGTGGAAATTAAAAAATATATAAATTTTGGGAAATCAGACGTTTTGAATTAACTTAAGAAGATTTTCCTTTTGTAAAAGAATTTATAACTAAATTTATCCTGGGTATAAAATACAAGGACTCTCTTGAATATCTCTGCAGTGGAGTGACTCTCATACACTTTAACATTCAGAGTAGCTTCGCTTTCTATTCCCTCTCTCTCTCGCTCTCTCTCTCTCTCTCTCTCTCTCTCTCTCTCTCTCTCTCTCTCTCTCTCTCTCTCTCTCTCTCTCTCTCTCTCTCTCTATCTCTCTCTCTCTCTCTCCTTTTTGACAGTCGCAGCAACCCGTTGACCCCGACTCGACCACAATGGGAGACTGAAATACTGTCCTGCTGTCATTTCATGGGACTCATCTCTCTGGTCCTGACAGCCTGTGACAGCACGGAGGGACACACACACACACACACACACACACACACACACACACACACACACACACACACACACACACACACACACACACACAGACTCACATTCTTTCAGTCTTAGTCACTTGCTCACAGAAAATGCCATTGTCAACATCCAGAGCAACAGACAGAGGGGGTGTGTGAGGGGCGCTGGTGCTGCTGGACGGGGGGGGCTGGGGGGTCAAAAAGAAAGAGAGGATGTTGAGTGTTGACTTGTGACTTTGAGAAAAGTCTGTTCTCGTGGTTTCCAGCTGTCAACAAAGGAGCGAAACAGAGAGATAACATCTGGGAGACAGAAGCACTGGGTCCAGTGGTGACGTGATGAAAGGACGATGAGCCGTTTGAAATCGTCCTTCTGGACAAATGGAGATATTCAGAAAATGTAAATGTTCTCGTCCTCGTGACAGAACAGAGAACAAGTCTGGTCTGTGTGCTTTTAATGTGATTGCTCACATGTCACAGCCCCATGTTTCCTCGTGCAAGAAGGAAGAATTAGGACAATTTAATAACATATTCATATACAAAAATGGAAATACAACTTATTTCTTTAAATGTTTTTTCTCACTGAGATGTAAGTTGGCAATTTTAGTTCTGTAGCCATCAGTTTGTGTGTGTGTGTGTGTGTGTGTGTGTGTGTGTGTGTGTGTGTGTGTGTGTGTGTGTGTGTGTGTGTGTGTGTGTGTGTGTGTGTGTGTGTGTCTGGGGGGGGTTAATAGGCAGATACACCTGGTTTCTTACATAAGCTAAAGCCTCCGAGGCTGCGACACACCTCCAATGTCAGAGTTTCCACTGCACTGACTTCATGCTAATGATATGTAGTAACATGCAGATACACACACACACACACACACACACACACACACACACACACACACACACACACACACACACACACACACACACAACACACACACACAAACACACACACACAGAGACACATATATGCGGGCAAATACCAATTACAGCTCACAAACATTCAAAGAAGTACACAGAGAGAAAATATGCACAACATAACACACACAACAATATACACCCACGATGCAAGTGCAAGTCATCACAACCTCAGGGTGCACACAACATTTATACACTCACATTATACACAAACTCTTTCTATCACATTCAATGCTGCAATCTCTCCTCAGAGGTTTATACATGTGTGTGACTCAGTGTAACTAACTACATGAATCAGCACGGAATGTTTTAATCAAAGAAAACACACACACAAACACACACACACAGAGAGACGCCACACACACACACACACAGACCCACACGTGCTATAAGGAGAGGTTATGACAGGGCAGCTGAGCTCCATGATAATAAGCAGTGGGCCAGTGAGGACAACAGCGGATTAGAGAGTGAGACAGAGATCAGGGTCGAGTGAGAGTGCCGAGTGTGAGGTCAGTGTGTGTAACACGCCAAAGAGTGAGTGACGAGGAGGAGAGGGAGTACACAAGGGAAGAAAGATAAGATAGGAAACGATAATAGAACAAAGGAAAAGACCGAATTTGACCGTTGATGAAGGTGATATTCACGAATGTGGACACGTGGTCATTAAGTTGGTTTCAAGTTGTTTCCACATTTAGGATCCTGGCTGCACGGATCCACTCTCATTTGGGTTTAACAACATTTACTTACATGATGTACGATGTTGAAGTTGGTATTAGCTCTGTCCTTATCAGTGCCAATGAGGAAATGGGTTTTGAGGGGGTGGGGCTTATTAGAGGCGATTAGAACAGCAGCTCGAGCAGCAGTTGTTTGAAAAGCTGCAGCAAACACTGATGGCGTTTGTTTACTGCAGAGATCAGGATGGTGCTTTGACTCTGCTGCAGTGAGAAGAACTTTAGGTGAACTCGACCAGATGTGTTGGATGTGGTGGAGGAGATGGGTCTCGTTCCTCTGCAGCAAACTCACAACCTCACACAACTCAAACACGAGGTTGTGTTGAAACGGGAACGAGCCGTTAACCAAGTGCTGTGCAAGGCAGAAAACACACTCTAGTTAATGTGCTGAGCTTGTAGTGTTTTTCTAGTGTAATCGTCCCTCAAATCACCCATTAATGCACACACACACACACACACACACACACACACACACACACACACACACACACCGATCAAACCACCAGATACCTCCTGAGCCACAGAGTCCGCACGTCCCTCACAGAAATAAAGACAATATTCACATTTCCACTTTTGAAAAATGCACACTAAGAGAAATATCTGTAACCATGATATCACCGTGATTTAAGGTTATTAGCGGTTATTAAGTCACATCATATTTGTGTGTCAGTGTTTTTTTGAGGATGTGAGTTTATACAAAATGTTGCAACACGGATACTGGATTACACCACACATCCCCCCCACCCCACCCAAAAAAAAAACCCCAAGAGACTTTCATTGTTCTGGTTGGAAAGAAAGAATTGTTCCTCTTTTCACGTCGCTTTTCCTTCTGTTTTCATGCGAAGAACAAGGATGATGAGAAGAGTGCGATGAAAATAAATGCAGGAATACATGAGTGGGGGGGGGGGCGAGGGGCAGTGTGTGGGGGGGGAATGGATCTTAGCGCTTCTGTGTGAAAAACAGGACGAGGAGGAGAGACGGACAAACATGAACTTCTTGTTTCACTTCTGTAAACCTGCGTCCGTATCTGGAAATGAGCTCAGACCTAGTGACCGTAACCAAGAGCCCGGGGACAAATAAACCTGTTCCTGAAACTCTGAGAGGTGTCCGCAGGCTCCTGCTTGTTAATGAACAACTGACTTCAGGTCCCTGAGCAAATAAACTCTCTTCAAGTATTTCTCAGAGCGAGCGTGAGGGCTCGGCCACCTCCCTGCTCCGACCTCCTGAGAGGAAGCTCCCTGGGAAGAGGAGTTCATTTCCCACCGGACAAAAAAACAAATTTGTCAAGACGCCTTATGAAGAAGATGAGTGAAAAGGGAAAATTGTTTTGGTGACATCTGAACCTCTCACTGTGGCAGGTGAAATTAAAAAAGGTCTATGTGAGGTTGACGGATAAACGCAGGAGAAAAGGATGTTTCTCTCTCCCACACACTTACTCACCAGTATTAATGACATCAGCTCCCTGAAGGATAATAACAGGAAATTGAATGATGTGAATACAAAGCTGTTCTGAGGTTCTGAAGTATTTCATATGTGCACTTTAGTGGTTTTTTGTAAAATCTTTGGGACCTGATCATTTAGAGTTCGGATATCTTTGTTCAGTGACGTCATTGAGAATGTTTGAGATGTTAAGACCGAACGTGAGACTTGAGATTAGACAATTTGATATTTGTGTACTTCGGCCTACTTCACTTACTTGTGACCTCTAAACCTGGAATTGGGTTAATTATTCATCCAATTTTGACCGGGAATGGATTTTCCCTCCAGGATGAGCTACTTCCTTGTTTACTGAGGTGCAACATAAGGAGGTTGAGGACGTGAACTCTGGAAGCCGAGGTTGATACCGATTGTTTTCATACTTGAAAGAGGTGATGTCATACAAGCCTGAAGATGCAATTAGAAAACGGTCCAGACTGAACCCTTTACTACTGTATTATCCCACCTATAGTGTATTTTTATATATTTATATATTTATCTTGCTCATAGTGTATTCATCGTTCTTATATCATTCAATACCTCTTAATACTGTAATATTCCATATATATTTCTGACTGTACAGATCTTATTTATTTACATATTCCACTTTAGATATGCACAATACTCTGCACTTTTACTGCCTTTTTTGCACTTCTGGTAAGATGCTAAACTGCATTTCGTTTGTATAAGTACTTGTACTGTGCAATGACAATAAAGTTCAAGATTCAAGATTCAAGATTCAAGATTTTTTATTGTCAAATGAACAGAGATAACATGAAGTAGTCACTGTCAATGAAATGCTTGGGTCACACTCTCTCTTTAAGCAATGCTCAGTAATTTCAACCCAAAAAAATAAAATAGAAATAGTATAAAATAGAATAAAAAAGAATAAAATAGAAATAGTATAAAATAGAATAAAAAAGAATAAAATAGAATAACAATGAAATAGAATATCAAAAATTTAAAATAGAAAATAAAATATATACATCTAAATATATATCTTTACAGATGAATGTTCAATTTGTGCAGTAGTGAATCTAATTTTATCTAATCTATTCTAGTTTTCAAAGTAAAACGGGACCAACAGAGTTCTACACCTATCCATTGTAGCGGCTCTAAAACTCGTACTGTGGACGCCAGGCGTATCTTTAGCAAACGTAGTCGTGTGGATGTAACGCTAGAACTCAGACCTTTTATAATAAAATGAATGACTTGGGTCTTAAATTGAACTTGACCTCAGTGAGAACCCCAGACTAACACCTGCAGAGAACATGGGTCCAGCCTTCGATGGCCGCTCATCTCATTCCTAAGCCTCAGCATCGAGAGGACTTGGCCTCAGCGTCGCGTTAAACCGCTGCCATGTGGATTTAACGATGGATATTCGGAGAACTGAGAGATTTGCAGCTGACTTTCAGTTTGCTCACAAATACGTGTGACTTTACTTGCACTCAGCAACTTGGCTTCAGACCTTCTTTCACAAGATCTGCAGCCGGACTTTCACTTCTCCCCCGAAAGACGAAACAACAGCTCAAGTTTAAGTGTTGAAGTTCGTTGTCATAGGAGAAGTTAGGGGATTGTTAAGGTATTAAATCAGGAGACTCCCTGTTGTTCATTCCTCTGAAGCGAAGCCAGAATGTCGCGTCTTGTTGTTTCGGTGTTCGTGAGCAGAATTTGCAAACTAGTGTTTTCGGGATGATGTGCACATGGGCCGTGCATGTGTGTGTCCTGAGACAGAGGGTGGACTGAGGACAAAGTGTGGGAGGACGAGACAAGGCTGCACATGGAGCCACAACACCCCCACAGCAAACAAGAGGGAGACCAAACCAGCAGCCCAGCCCATACAAACACACTCTCATCACCACAACACTATTGTGGTGGAGGGAGACTGTGTGTGTGTGTGTGTGTGTGTGTGTGTGTGTGTGTGTGTGTGTGTGTGTGTGTGTGTGTGTGTGTGTGTGTGTGTGTGTGTGTGTGTGTGTGTGTGTGTGTGTGTGTGTGTGTGTGTGTGTGTGTGTGTGTGTTGTCGGTGGGGTGGGGTGGTCCGCTGGGTTTCCTCCAGAGAGTCAAACAAATGGAAGAAGGGAGATTCACTTCCCCAATGGGACAGACAGATAATATTGACACAGTCTGTCACAATAAGAGTCAGACTGAGCCTCACCCCCCCCAGGATAATGAGTTTACTGAGAGTTTGTCTATACAATGAATTAATTAAAACTGACTTTTTCAATCACAAGAAGAAGGATATTGATTTTTTCTGGTATGTGAGGATGTTTGTATAAGTTCTGTTTGTGCCTCTGAGTCGTCTGTGGGGCAAATTCACAAAATCTCAGTTTGACAGTGAGCAGAGGAGAAAGTTTTATTATCAATTTTACACTCTGAGCTGCTTTAACTTCTAAAGAATGTTTCGGCCCTTCGCCAGATTGCATTGCACATTTTTCAAGTTACCAAAAATTATTAAGAATTAATCAAAAGGGGCTCACAGCAACTTTTTGGCCCTTGATTCCTGGGGTATTACAGTTATATGGCCCTGGACTAAATATTCTGCTACATTCAAATCATTCTATTTTTTTTTTTTTTTTGAAATATATTTTTTATTGAGCACTCATGTCACAGGAGTTGTACATGATACAACATTCACAAAAGAACTTTTAGACAAATGCTCACATCATTTTGCATAAATTATCGCCCTCCCCCCTCCCCGAACATACAGGACATCCATCTAGGAAAAAAAAAAAAAAAATGAACAAAACACATATCTTAACATAGGCTCACCATTTTTTTCAAGTTGTGTACTACACATTATAGCTCACAAGGATAAATATCACACTTGTAGATGCTAAGGGGCTGCTAAGTGGTACTAAGCAGGCATAGTCTTAAGTTAACCCAAATATGTCAGCACTGGATCCCAGACTGATTCATTCATTCTAGATAATCACTTGTGTTGTGTTAGTATTCGAAAACATGTGGTAAACCTTTTTGATGTAATGTCCCAAAGGGGGATTTATTAATGGTTTTGATGAATCAGGCATATTTAGCAGAGTGAGATCTATGAGTGGGATTTGGTTCAGTTCGGAATGTTGCACCTTGGTGGAAGCATGAGCTCCACTGGGAACCAGTCTAGTCTTGTTTTAGTTTTAATTTTTTGATAACCTTGTTGTTCTGCTGATTTTGAGATATTTGAATAAATGGCGCAATTAAGATGAGACTTGCGTGTGTCTGTGTGTGTGTGTGTGTGTGTGTGTGTGTGTGTAGTGAGTCTATGATCACCTCCAGTCAGCTCCAGTGAGTCATTTTCTGGGGAGTCATGTCACGTCTCCCCTCAGGTGAAAGGGATAAGATCTCACACACACCTCAGCACAGACACACACACACACACACAGCGGTGAGTCAGGAAGGTGTGTCTGTGTGTGTGTGTGTGTGTGTGTGTGTGTATGTGTGTGTGTGTGTAACTCGTCTGCATATATGCATGTAAACATCTGTGTGAGTGTTTATCTGCTCCAACCGTGACCCCACCTCAAGTGTGTGTGTGCATCTTGTCAGGTGTGCGTCAAACGTGGGCGGGCCGACCGCACTGTTGTCACACGGCGCCTCGGTGTGACCTCGGAGGTTACCGGTTGGCCGTGATTGGCCGCCAGCTCGCAGCTCATTAAGCCACTCACACGGGGACACGGTGCCAGGAGACACACTCTCCATTTGTTTCACAACACACGGGCAAAGTCACGCACACTCGCCAGCGGGACACTGCAGGTCTGGCAGGACGCCACGGGGGGGGGAGAGGGGGGGGGGTGCAGGCCGCCTCATGCATGTGCACGGAGTCCGTCTGGCCCCTGTGACCCGGCTGAACTCTGGCTCACCCTCATTGGTTCACTGCACCACACAACCTCACACCTAGACGCCTGCTGGCTGCTGGACCAGACCGTGGGTTCATGACCGGGAGGAGGAGGAGGAGGAGAGGAAGGGGAGGAGAGGAGAGGAGAGGAGGGGAGAGGAGAGGAGAGGAAGGGAGAGGTTTTTCAAAATCTATTTATTGTGCATTTCCAGGAACAAATACACTTCTTACATCAACCCCCATAACAACCCAAACAAACAAGGTTAGTAAATAATACATATAGTTTCCTTTCTATATATACACGTATATCACACACATACATACACACACACATATATATACACGCATGTACATGCACACATCTGTACACACTGTAGTTTCTCAAATTAAAGGTTTAATATTCAGTTCCCCATCTTCCCCAAGAGAGGAGAGAGGAGAGAGGAGAGAGGAGAGAGGAGAGAGGAGAGAGGAGAGAGGAGAGAGGAGAGAGGAGAGAGGAGAGAGGAGAGAGGAGAGAGGAGAGAGGAGAGGAGAGCAGATTTAGTTTTTACTATTTTACTATTGGTGGAAACCTTTAAATCAACGTTATCTTTCCAGAAACTCTTCCAGATTCGATCTTGGGGACATTGTGTTTTCACAGAATCCACCGGGTGTTGAAAAAGTTTGCTCAGCAAAACTGGCAAAACAATTTCTTCTGAGCATCTCAGGACAGAAGGAGGAACAGACAATTTCTTAATTTATCCCAAATCTTCATCTGTTGATCCAAATCACCAACGTCTGAATCCAGTTTCCTTGTTTGATCTCATTATTTCTCTACAATTTATACTTTGAAGGTTGCTGAAGAATCGTGGTTCACTCTTCACTCAGAAAGGCCCACAGGTTCGAACCCAGAACCTTCTTACTGGTAAGGGACCGGGCGAACCACTGCACCACCGTGCCACCACTTCCTCACGTAGTTAGAGGAACAAACACACAACATCACTTTGTGCGAATCTTTGCTGCTTCAAAAAAAAAGCATCGGATATAAATCATCTTTTTCTTTTATTTCTTCCTTCTTATTAATAGCTGCCACTTTCGAGCAGCGTGTGGCGTCTTGGTGTTTTCATTTAACAATCAAGATTTGTCTGGTGACATATTTCATCGTGACTCACAACGACATCCTCTGCTGTGATTGCCCTGTGTGGTGTTTAATTTATTTATTTCAGAAAGCTTAAAGGGTCTTTGGCTTCACTTTCACCTCGGGTTTTAAAGTCTTGGAAACATTCGTATCATTGCTGTGAAATAGTTTAAGTTCTATAGTAGAATTTAAAACTGATATATATCCTGAATATATCCTGCAAAAAAATCATAGTTTTGAGTTTTTCACATAACTTGAATTTACAGTCATGTTCTGCCATATTCCCATAGTCTTATTAGAGTGTGTGTGTGTGTGTGTGTGTGTGTGTATTTGTGTGTTAATTTTGTGTTTATGTTCCTCGAGGCCTGGTAACGCTGACTCATGGTTCTGGACGAGGAGAATGTGCTGACCACGTCAGGTCTGCAGGGGAAACCCCGTCGCTCCACAGAATGACATTTACACTGACTCTCTCTCTCTCTCTCTCTCTCTCTCTCTCTCTCTCTCTCTCTCTCTCGCTCTCTCTCTCTCTCTTTTTGACAAGTGTTCATCTTTCTCTCGCTGCTTCTACGTTTTCTCCCTCATATATATTTTTCTGGCACATTTCTTTTATTCTGTCCCTTTTCCCTTTTTCCTCCTTCTCACTTTCCCCTGATGTTTGACCTCACGTCACCCCTGACTTCTCTCCCTTCTCCCTCTCTCCGTCTTTCTCTCTCTCTCTCTCACTCACTCTGTCGTTCATCTTCCGACCATTCCTGAGACTGACACCCCTCTCCCCCATTCCCCTCCCTCCCCCCGCTCCCTCATCTCTCTTTCACCATACGATACTTGTCTGTTGACGTGTCCGTCGACAGGTTGCTATACCAACTGGACGTTTCTGCTGACCCCCCCGCTTGCTTCGCGTGACAGAGGAGGACGAGCAGCCGTAGGGCAAAGATGGGTCGACTGTACAAGTGCACATACACACACACACACACACATTCACTTAAGAGTTAAATAAATGCATGCACTTGTACTCATATGCATACATTAATTTAACAGAAATAACATGCAAAGACGCCCTCAGGAGAGTTCATATCTCTGCAAAGGTGTAAATCAAGTTGCACCAAATTTCACACATCATTAGATATCAGCCCCCTAATAAATATAATTTAATCATCAAGAGACATGATTATATTTCATGGATAATCTCCATTGGTTTTCATCTCAACGCTCTGGTATTCACACTCACTGGGTTTTAAAAGTTCCCAGAAGAACCCTAATGTTTTCTTAGAGTTGACTCCAGTTAGATAAGTGAAGCGGGCGACCAGGTTTGAACTGGGGACGTCTTGATCTGAAGTGAAAAGCTCTACCACTGATACTGAGGAGGTTATATCTAGTCAAAACCAGGACACCACATTTAAATTGAATTGACCTGAATAGCACAAACTCATAAATATCAGTCCCCTAAACAAGCTTAAAAACATGTTGGGTAAAACATCAACAAATGCAATGTTGAAAAAGACATAAAAAATATTCCTAAATCTATCCCATTGATCCAGTTCTGCACCAAAATGTAATGGCACATCCTTTTATTAATTTTCATGGCAATATTTGAATCCATCGTCCATCGTCTGACAATGAATGAGCCTCTTGGGGCAACGGCCAATATTTTAGTACTTCTGTTCACATTACACTATTTATAGTCCGACTAATCTCTTTTGTCACAAAAGTCAAACGTTTCTCCAAACGAAACACAAAGAGTAATTCTCTCTTTATATGGATACTGATGAATTTAAGACCTGCAACTACTCGAACGTGATTGGTCAAACGTAAATTAAAAGGTTTCCGTGACCCCAAATCTAGCCCCTCCCCTTCAGATCCTGCAGATTCACATGAGATACCAACAGGAACAGGGGTGAAAACATAACCTCCTGGGCAGAGATATAAAAAAAAAGTGAAACAAAAGCAGAGCCGACGTTAATTGAACTGTATATTTGTTGAACATTTTTATTTTATATTAAAAATAACATTCATAACAGTAACAGTTGTACAACCAATAATTATAATCTGAAACATGTCTGCAACAATAATTACACTTTTTTTTAAATAAGTTAAGAAATAAAGTTTTTCTCTGTCTCCCCCCCCCCCTTGGATATCGTTTTTTTTCTAAAAGCATTTATACAGTGTTGGCTATAACAGCGATCTCTAACAGCCAGGTCTTTAAGACTTGCTTTAACGTGGATATTCATAACAGGTTATCTAGGCAGGCATTTGTTTGTTATTCCGTTTGGATCCGGCAGTAGTACAAAAAGAGCAGGTTATTGATATTTTTCCAGTACATGAAGCTACAGTACACGGCGGAGTACTTCTCTAAGGTCAGTGTAATGATCAGTGTACGGCTACTCCAGTGTTAGATACAGTTAGACATTGTAAGATAACAGTAAGGTTTGGCATCGAGGCCTCAGCTGCGTTTCCAGTTATTGTCCCAGTGTAGAAATCCAGTTCTCCACGTTTCCACTTTCAGCCCCAAACGGTGAAATCTTAGTCCGAGTCATCGTTAGAGGAGCCAATCAGTAGTCGAGCTGGAAGTCAGAGGAGCCAATCAATGGCTGCCGACTGCAAGGGCGCACCAGCTTAGCTTTGGGAATCTGACGAGCTTCCATCCATCCACGTTAACGGGATGTTTTATAGATCCAGTGTTCAGGGTGACGAGTAACTTCCAGTCCATCGAGTTCATAAGATTGCACTTTTTAAATTGTTTTTTTTCTTCTCAAATCCACGAAACCGGACGCTCTGCGGCAGCTCTGGAGCAGGAAAGGTAACTTAGTCCGGAGCCGTCCAATCAGAAAGCAGCAGCAGCAGCGTCCGTCACCTCCGTCCACAGAGTCGACCGGCGGCACATTCAAGAATCCCACATTCTTCATCTCTCCGCTTGGAAAGCTTGGATCAGCTTCAGCGTTTCCTATAAGAAAAAAAGATTTGTAAGATTGTTTTTGTACCTTAAATATTTACAGATTTAAACATTTCTTTCTCGGTATCACAGAATTTGATTACAAGAGGAAACATATAAGCAGCAGCAGGTAAATCTCCTTATCACATTATTCAGTTTATTTATCACTGTATTGCTTTGGTAAATATCAACTGTATCATGATTAGGAGATAATTGGAGATTTTGATCGATTTTCTCTCACTCATTGTGAAGTGAAGTGGGTCTCTATCCCACAAAATCTCTATTTATATGGTTTTCAACCACACCATCACTTGTACTTCTACGTTATGAACCATTCAGGTCTTCTGTAAAAAGTCTGTACAGGTGCACGTTTCTCTCACTCATTAATTGGATAAAGTCAAATATCAAGATCAGGTTTCAAGCCCGGCTACAGAACAACCTCCCTGTAGCCGATTCACTGCATCAAAAATACTCATAGTCACGTAAAAACAAAAAGATCCTCCTCTCACCTGCAGCTCTACATGATCATGGCTCTCAGGGCGGCTTTGCTGATGCGTTTGCGATGTTTCCTCCGGCGGCGAGGGGAAGCCGGACGGAACGGAGCCTGGCGAGCAGCGGAGGACACGGGGGCCACAGTAGACACGACTGGAAGAGACAACACAAAAAGAGACAATAAGGTAAATATGAGAGTAAACAACAAACAAAGCAGTAAAACAATTATTCCATAACCAAGTAGTTTGATTGGCTGAACCTGTATTTGAAAACAGGTAGATGTTGATGTGAGTGTCCTTCGACCAAATTAACAAAATACAGACTTAATACTGAGAGAAAACACAAAACAAAAAAAGTAATTTTATATGATATTTGTTTTTCCTTTTCCTTTATTGTGATGTATTGTGGTTGTTTGTGGATTTGTGGTATTTGTATAGATTTTATTTTTGTCTTGTTCTATCGTTGATTTGTTTTATCGCATCGCTGGAAATGTCTGTCTTTTCTTCAATTTAATGCCTTTGCACTTATATTTATATTATACTTTTTTTCAAATTTCGTGTGTTATTATTATTATTATTATTATTATTATTATTATTATTATTATTATCATTATTATTATGTATTCGGTTGACCAATCACAAGAGAGTGGGCTTTATCAGTAGCGGGGGGCGGCCTTAAAGAGACAGGAGCTCAGTCCAAGTGTTTGAGACAGAGGCTGAACAGAGGAGCTGCAGCAGGGGACCGTCTGAATTTGTGTTTTTGGAACTTAAGAGCATGTGAACCCTTTTGAGTAATAAAACAAATTTAAATCAGGAGCAGGAGCCAGATGTGTCTCAGTCTCCTCTCAGTGTGAACAGCGTCACAGAGCAGCAGTGGAGAACAGAAAGCGGCGTGGAGCTCCGGCTCTGGCTGAACTCTGAAGGGCAGCTGATAACCTTGGAGCCTGCACAACAAAGCCTTGCAGGTTGGAGTGGAACCCGGAGCGCTGGGAAGTGCAGCTGTCTGAGCGCTCAGCTCTCAGGGGGATGAGGAAGAATAGCAGGACGCACGTGGACCTGGTGTTTACGGTCATACGTGTACGAGGAGCTGCTTCCGGCACCTGGGAAACTCTCACACCGATTCTCTCACCACACGTGAACCGCTCATATAAAAATTACAACACGCACATGACCACTGAAATACAGCAGTCATTACATTTGTCAACCCTCCTGTAAATCTGTCCTCGACGACAACTAACAAGGGCAGCGATTGTACAAACAAGTTCTCCGGCGTGTAGCGTTGTGTCCTGCGTCTTCCAGATTCTTCCAAACTATTGTTTTTGGCCCGGAGCAACACTGGTGAACCGCGCCAAGAGGTGTGTCTGGAATATTTGCACTGAATACACAAAGGCCCGGTTTTTATTGTTGATAACTTTACTAATAAATCACAAGCATGCGTAATAAGAGGTTGATTCAAAGAAAGCATTACGTGTGCCAAGAAGGTAATAATTTCCTTCCTGGTTGTTACTTTGTTGGTTCACAAAAATGTTTATTTTGGTGTTAAACCAAACCAGTGTCAAGGATGTTTTATATTTGACCTTTTCACTGTTTTCCCAGAGAACAATTAAGTTTAAATCTAAAAGTTTGTGTAATTTGGTGCATTTTGATTGAAGTCAAAGGGTCTGTTAGGTCTTTGCAGATGTATGTGCTCCACTAAGTATATGTGTGACCTGTGCTCATTCTGTATTTTTGGTATTGCATTTACCACATGTCCCACATCTAAAAACATGCAAACGTGTATCATATGTAAGACATCAGTTCAGTTTAGAGCTTTTTAAAGGAAGTAGTTCTTGTCTGTGAAGATTCTCAGTAATAATTGTGTGTGGCCTCTTCCTAGATTTATTTATTTATGTTCCTTTTCAGTTATGACTGAGAAACAGGGAGTTCTATGTTAATCGTATTTGTTTTTTACAGGGTTTGATCTGAGCTAGACAACAATAGTATCTATCAACTCTTCCATACGGGGTTAGCAGCTGTTATAATACTTTGAATAGTGATTTGCTATTTGTTTAAATGCACTGGTATCAGACCAGTTCTCAGTTTCAGCCGATACGTGGAGTCCAGGTGTTAGAATCAGTATCTATTCATAAGGTTTTTCAGCCACACCATCACTTGTACGTCTACGTTATGAACATTCAGACCCTTCAGGTCGTCTGGGACACGTCTGTGTTTCTGTGTCGAGACTAAACATCGAGTTGCAGAGTTTAGCTTCTTTAGTGGAAGGAGCTCCAAGAGAATCTTTTCACGATGCTGAATTCTTTCCTGTTTGCCACGGGCTTTTATTGAATCAGATAATTACTCCTTTCTTACACTGCACTGTCACACGTTTTATTACTAAATTCTTATTAAAAGCCAAATTTTTTGAATTGTCTTCTTTTGTTTTTACATCTGATACCTTTTATATTTCATGTAAAGGACTGTAAATCTATGGAGGACCATACATGACTTAAGTATAAATAAATAAATGTATAAATAAATACAGAAATAAATATGTTAATAACAACAGCAATGTCTAAATAAATGTCTTAAATATATTTCCACATTTATTTATTTATTTATTTATGCTTAAGTCATGTATGGTCCTCCATATAAATCGCTAGGTTGTTGAAATGTGCAACTCAATCAGGATTAAATCAGAATGAATTCAGGATGGAATCAGGATGGAATCAGGATCCTCTGAGCCTCCACACTGACACACACGTTCTCACACAGCTGAGCAGCACCTGTTATAAACGTGGTCGTCTTTGGTCTTTGCTGAGGAGGATGAGGAGGATGAGGATGAAGATGAGTCTGTTTATCCGGTTCGCTCTGTACCATCTCCAGAAGTCGGAGCCTCCTCTCCTCCTCTGTGAAATGACCGTCCTCCACGGTCGGCTTAGAGTCTCTCTCTCTCCCCTGATTGGCCGGCTCAGAGTCTCTCTCTCTCCCCTGATTGGCCGGCTCAGAGTCTCTCTCTCTCCCCTGATTGGCCGGCTCAGCAGCGGCCGAGTCCCCACTATTGGCCGAGCCGCTCTCCTCCTTCTCGCTCCCTTCTCTCTGACTGACTGCTTCAGTCTCAGTCTGTTGTGTGACCTGTGTGATTATTTGGCTGGTCACTGAGTCTCTCTGATTGGTGGTTAGAGGGAGGGTGGGGTTTAGCTCCGAAGCGGGTGGGTGTGTCGGGCTGACGGGGGGGGAGGCGCTGTCGGACTGAGGAGCGTTCAGTCGATGTTGCGTCCTCAGCTGGGGGTCCGCGGCCCCCCCGTGGTTGTACAGCTGATGATGATACTGCTGCTGATGCTGCTGTCTCTGCTGATGCTGCAGTACCTGCTGCTGCCTCTGGGCGTGATCCGGGTGATGCCCTTCAGTGTTGGAGGCCACGCTGCCCTCCTCCCTGCTGCCCTCGGACCCGCTCCCCAGCTGCTGCGTACTTCCCATGACGCTATGCTCCGCCCTCGCCTCCGACGGCCAGCTGCTGACGGACCCCAGCACGCCGGCGAGCGGCTGGTGGGCGGGGCCCTGGTGCACCCGGGGCTGCGTCCAGTGCACCAGCTGGGTGTAGCTGCCCTGCTGCCACTGCCTGGCCGCCGGCTCGCGCTCCTCGGAACGGTAGCGCTGCTGGTTGTGCTTCAGGTCGTCGTGGCGATGGAGGTCAGCCTTGGAGGCGGGACTCTTGGGCGGAGCAGGGTGGACGGATCGTGGGAGGGGCAGGGGAAGGTGGGAGGAGGAGGCAGGCTGCTGTGGTGGAGGCGGAGGCGGGTTGGGATTGCTCGGAACAGGGGTGTTAGCGACAGGAAGGGACGAGTAGGATGAAGAGGATGAAGAGGATGAAGAGGATGAAGAGGACGAAGAGGACGATGAGGACGAAGAGGAAGATGTGGCAGGTAGGCATCTGCAGCTGACGTGGTCCTCCACTGATATCATGGCGTTGGTGTAGTGAGGTTTACTGCTGATGACCTGGATCTTTAGCACCTGGAGAAGAGAAAAGAGACATTAGAGAAATAAACTCAGACACAAAACTCAAGAAAACCAGTCTGACTTTTTTGTTTTACAAAACAGAACAAAATGTAGCTGCCTGTGCGATATAAAATATAGATAGATAGATAGATAGATAGATAGATAGATAGATAGATAGATAGATAGATAGATAGATAGATAGATAGATAGATAGATAGATAGATAGATAGATAGATAGATAGATAGATAGATAGATAGATAGATAGATAGATAGATAGATAGATAGATAGATAGATAGATAGATAGATAGATAGATAGATAGATAGATAGATAGATAGATAGATAGATAGATAGATAGATAGATAGATAGATAGATAGATAGATAGATAGATAGATAGATAGATAGATAGATAGATAGATAGATAGATAGATAGATAGATAGATAGATAGATAGATAGATAGATAGATAGATAGATAGATAGATAGATAGATAGATAGATAGATAGATAGATAGATAGATAGATAGATAGATAGATAGATAGATAGATAGATAGATAGATAGATAGATAGATAGATAGATAGATAGATAGATAGATAGATAGATAGATAGATAGATAGATAGATAGATAGATAGATAGATAGATAGATAGATAGATAGATAGATTACTTTATTCATCCCCGAAGGGAAATTAAGTCGTCATAGCAGCCGGTATATTTGAATACAATAAAATACAATACAATAGAATAAAATAAAAAATATTGAGGTAGAAAGAATAAAAACAGAAACACAAGATAAATAGGTAGATAAGGTGCAGTGGCAAGATGATGGTAATAGTACTGATGATATGATGGTAATGTTATTGTTAGACAGTATATAAAAATAGTACAGTATATATAGTATATAAAATAACATAATATATATTTATATATGATAGTAATTATACCAATATAATAGCAGTATATAGTAATAATGAAAACATGCAGCAAAGACATCTGATTGGTTGTTTCCCAACATCCTAATAATTCATTTTAACTGCGGCAGTGGAAAGTGAAGTTTCATCACAAGTCTGATTCTGTATTCTAACTTGTAACGTCTCCACACACCTTCAGGAATCTGCTGGAGGTGACAGTGGGGGTGCACTGCAGGTGCCTGGTGTTGCAGCAGCCCGAACACCTCTGCACCTCCACGCACGGCGGCCACAGGATGAAGTCGGCGTTGCGGCGGTCGAGCATGGACCTGGTCACCTCCATCACCTCCGTCCGAACCTTACAGACCGCCAGCTGCGCCATCTGCGCCTCCACTGTGAAAGGGTCAGAGAGGGGGGGGGGAGGGGCATTAGAGGGAGACATTAGACGAGCACAAGAGTGATGAGAGGCGGACGGAAGAAAGAGAAGGATTCAAAACAGACATATAAACAGGAAGGGACACAAATAGATGTGGAGACCTACCAAGGCTTCTGCTGTATCTGCCGTGGGTGTGGTTAGTGAGAGAGTCGTGCTCATCCTCTTCCTCTTCTGCAGAAACAGAGGGGGGGGGGGGCGGGAGAGGAGATGAGAGAAAAACACAATTAGCGAGTTTGATCAAATCAACTTAGGATTTTCCAGCGTCGGCTTGTAAAGCACTTTCACGAGTGACGTTAGAACTCTTCCAGCCGTGTGAGGTCTTTCCAGCAGATTTCAGCCGAGCTCATTGTTCACTTTGCACAGGAAGACGTTTTTTTTTTTCTGGCTCTGCTAAAACAATTAGGCTATTTTCTGCTACAATTTATCTCGCTGCCGTCAAGAAAACTGTTGAGGAGAGATATGAGTTGTTAAATATAACTCATGTGTGGTTCTGAAAGAGTGTGGGTGAATGTGTGTGTTTGAACATGCCGTCATTTCATACTGTTGCCCCCCGGTGCTAATTATAACCCCGGTGTGGATTGCCTTTGGTCACTGTGTGTGTGCATGTGTGTGTGCATGTGCGTTCTGGAGTGTGTGTGTCTGTTAGTGTGTGTGTGTGTGTAGGTGGTATTCGGTGTGCCTGTTAGCCCTAATTAACTGCCCGCTGCAGAAAGGAGAACAGTTTGTTATTGTTCTCAGAAACAGTTTCTTTTTCAGATCCGTGCTCACAGATTATTATAAGGTCATGTTTTTATTTGCCCGGCTGAAGTCTGAATGCTAACACACAACGACGCTGAGCAGGTTGAACTGTATTCTTAGTGTTCGGCAGCTTAATTTAGCGTGTTGTCATGCTCGCTGTTGCTAATTACAAACAAAACACAGCAGAGACGGATGCTAACGTCATAAATCTGAGCAGAGGAGACATTTGATTGGTTTATTTCCCACCTCTGGCTCCATGAATATCTTTAACAAATATCAAAATCCATCCAATATTAGTGTTTTGAAAAAGTGTTCAACCGTCACGTCTCCCATTGATTTGAAAACTGATGGTTTGAAATCTCCAGTTTGCCATTTTGTCCTGCGCCATCCAGTTGTTTTGAAACCAGAAGTAATCATATTCGGGGGAGCAGGGGGGTGGAGCTTAATGACACTACACGCCCACTTACACCTGCGCCCATTGGTCAGTACGAGCTGTGTTGGCGTGAGTGACGCTGCTACGACTAAACCAACCGGACCTCTCCAATTGATTTGAGAACTGATGGTCTGAAATCTGTTGGGGGTGGAGCTTAATGACCATACACGCCCACTTACACCTGCAACCTGCACCCATTGGACAGTACTAGCTGCTACCTCTGCTGGTCATTGGAGAGTTTCAGGCATTTTTTCCGCATCAGCTTCACTTTCTACGTTTAAATACAGTCAATGCTAAAACCCGGTATTTAACATGAGGAGCAACAGATATGGAAGCTATATATATATATATGGAATGATAACCCACAATTTAACAACAGATATGGAAGCACGACAGAAGAGGAAGGAAAGCACGAGATCTTTAAAAGTGAAACGTTCTAGTTTAGCTTAAACTTCAGGCTTCGGTTTCAAGATGATCCCAGATACAAAGAGTCGGCGTCATTTCCTCGTGCCTCCCTCCCTCTGTTGGTTCCTCTCCACGGTGGCTGTTATGTCACCGTGTTATTTATGCATTAAAAGAAATGATCAAACGACAATCCATTAATATATGTATGTGTGACTTGGTTCCTCAGAGGGATACGTCTATAATGAATCTTTTAATCAGCTGCGTGGGCATGCGTCTGACTGTGTGCACAAGTTTGTTTGGACTCTGTTTGGGGTCGGAGATGTAGGGCGGGTGTGTGTGTGTGTGTGTGTGTGTGTGTGCGTGTGTGTGTGTGTGTCTGTCACACAGACACATCTATATTTCAGGACTGAGAGAGGAATCCAGAGCAGGAGAACAATGCAGTGACCTTGTGCTGTGAAGTTTCTCTCTGTCTCTCTGTCTCAGTTTGTCTGACGCTCACCAAGGTCACAGCCTCTCTCTCTCTCTCTAACTCTCTGACTCTCTCACACACACAAACACACACAGACACACAAACACACACACACACACATCGAGCTGGTTCATCAGTCTTGCTGCTGTCTCGGGTAAATATTGCTTTAACATGGTGCTTGGCATGATACTCTCTTACTGCATTCCTATGTCTTCAGGCCTCACACAGATTCAACTCCTCCACGTCTGTGTAATTAGTGTGTGTGTGTGTGTGTGTGCGTGTGCGTGTGTGTAGTACCTATTCCATCGGCCTCCTGCAGCAGCAGCACTTTCAGCTCGTCCACAGAGGCGATGGGAGAATTCCTCACCAGGTCGACCAGCGACGGAGGGAGAGGATCGCCCTGTGGAGACAGACACAGGTTTAATCAGACTTTACTTCACAAACAACCAACGATACAGTGAACCTGGTGAATATGCAGCTACGTCCCAAATTATAATGAGGTAACAAGACCTGTCCAACCTCAACTTTCCCCCTGACACTAGATAAGATAACCGGTGAGGGTGAAGCCCTCCATGTGTCATAGTTCTCGTGCACAGTCATCAGTTGTGAAATGAAGCAATCGAGTGATTCCAGTCGACTTGTAACGTGCATAAAATACAACGACTTTAATGATATGTTGCAGGTTTTTGAATTCAGATGAAGCCACTGAGGAAAAGGGATATACACAATCATTAAATACACAAAATAAAAAAACTAAAACTACATGATGGCGCCGACTACGTCCTTCAGAGGGGGATAGTTCCTCTGATGATTTTTCAAAGTGTGTTTTTCAAGAGAGAGAGTGAGAGAGAGAGAGAGAGAGAGAGAGAGAGACACACACATCTCAGACCTCCATCTCAACTCCTGCTCCACTTCTGTTTCCTCCTGCAGAGGAAGTGATGCTTGTGACTGTGTGTGTTGTTGCTGTTGTCACTCTCTCTCCTCGTCTGTTTACCCTCAAACGTAAGACAGGAAACTCGCCCCTCTCACCCCGTCTCTCTCTCTCTCTCTCTCTCTCTCTCTCACACACACTTTCTCTCTATCTCGTCCATTTCTGTGCCGTCACTAAGCATCAAGATCAAGATCAACTTTCTTTGTTAGATTCCACCTTTTGTCCACTTTATTCTGAAATTAGAAAACATCTGCACGTTATACAACACACAACCAAAATGTTATGTTGCTCTTATACAACAGACAACTTGTTTGCTCTTATTCAACTGACTTATGCAAGTTGTGCGTTTTCAAACGGGGCAAAGATAAGGGGCCGTGATACTTAATGAACTTTTAATGAATGCCGCTGCAGGAACTCATTTCGGATTCAGCTCCTTCAGGAGACTCCTGCGGTTTCTGCGTGCAGATCAAAAGCAGTGTACTCAGTGTTGTGTGTCACATTCTGCTTTGGTCGGCCGTAAGTCGATCTTATCTCGGAGCGGTTGCAACAGGACTCGATACAGTCACATGCCAGAAAGATGCCAAAACAAATTAAGGAGTGTGAGGAGTATGAGGAGCAAAGTAAAAAGACTCTCGTCCTCCCGCTTGATGCAAAATGTATGAGTCAAGATATGAAGTGTTTATAGAAGTTTATAAGTAAACATGTTGCCTCTTTAATGATGAAGGCAGAACTCAGACATGAGGATTTAAAAAGGGTCTGAATCTCAGTAAGTCAGAGGGTTTAGTCATGAAAGTGCAGAATCATTTAAACACTGTTTAATCAAAGTCAAAACATAAATGAGTTATTATATTATGTGATGTTTTATTTATGAATGAAAATGTCCTTATACTGGGTTTGCTTCTGTTTTAATGGGAGATATTTTAAAGATAAAGTCAAATATGTGGACTTCAAATGAAAATGTTGGCGACGTGATTTTCCATTAATATGATCCGGATCCTGATGAGTCTTAATGCTTTATGTCAAAGCTTTGGTTAAACAAATCAAAACTGTATGTTTGTGTTCGTCCTCATTCAATTACAATGAACCCAAACAAAACTATAACTTTAATCCAACTCAGGGGTTAGATTCTGGGTTTTTATTCCATTTATATTGTGAAACAAAACATTTTCAAACCTTCTCCTTGATTTCCAACCAAACATTACTTGATCTAAAAAAATCTGACATGTTTAAGGGACTGATATTTATGATTTGCTGCAGATCCAAATGTAAATCTGGTTCTCATTGATCTAAATGTGGTTTCATAAGGTTTGATCACAGTTTTCTTTGGGTATTTCATCTCAGTATCCGGAGGTGGAGCTCAGTGCAGATCAAGAGGTCCTCGGTTCAAATCTGGGTTATCGGTCACTTTGAGCACAAAATATGAATGTGAACCATTTTTGGGAATTTATAATTCATGAATGTGGATGAAAAGAATTCCTCTCTCTCTCTCTCTCTCCCTCTCTCCCTCTCTCTCTCTCTCTCTCTCTCTCTCGGGGCGGCGGTGGCTCATGACACCTGGACGACTTTCACGAGCCACTGGCTGACCTAGTTAAGAAAACACACACACACACACACACACACACACACACACACACACACACACACACACACACACACACACACACACACACACACACACAATCACTCACCCCATCTTTTCCACTTCTCATACGGATGCTTAACCACTTAACTGTCCGCCCAGTTTGTCCAGACAGCCACACACAGACACACACACACACACACAAACACACACACAGACACACACACACACACACAGACACACACATGCACACAGACACAGGTGCAGGGGCAGTTTTCACTCTGCAACAAACCATCATTACAGCCCCAGTGTTGATTGCAAACACACAACACACACACACAAACTGGAGAGTGGGACACACAGTTCCTCACAAGGCGGACAACAAACCGCTGGTTAAAAAAAGAGCAGCGTTTGGACAACATGCTAATAATAGTGGTTTGAGCAGAAGAGCTAAATTAGCCACAATGACTCCGACACTTGCTTCCTTGTTTGCCGTGTAACACAACCATGTAACACACACAGGGAAACAGGCCTGTGTGTGTTTGTGGTGAGTGAGAGAAGCCTGAGGGCTCAACGTTTCTCATATCGCACACTGCGTGAGTGTGTGTCGCTGAACTGTTGGGAGGAGAAGGCTGTCTGCTAGCATGACATGATCTACAAGCAGGTCGCACACACACACACACACACACACACACACACACACACACACACACACACACACACACACACTCATGAAAACACACACTGCATGGGGCCTCGGAGGAAGCCTGGAAGGCAAAGAGATTGTATGGAATGTTTGAGGAGAAAGGTGAAGTGTAATGGAATGTAATTATGGGGCCAGCTGACTGCACACTAACACACACACAAACACACACACATTGGTATAGTCGGAGGCAACGGGATAAAAAGTAAACACACACAAAAACACAGAATCACAAGTGTGTGATGAGTGACTCACAATCACACCACGCTGTCACAACACATGTGTTTTTTTATCAGAGGCGTGGCAGATGGCCAACTGACTGTCGCACAAACTTGATACTGACACACACACACACACACACACACACACACACACACACACACACACACACACACAAATATAAGATGTGGGTGCACACAAACCAGCAGAACAGATAAACGAGATAAACATCTCCCGTCCAACAGCAGGAGAGATGATGGATGGAAAGAGGAGCAAAGAGGAAGAGGAGGATGGAATAGATAAAGATATCACAGACTGTTTATAGAGAGTGACGCCAAATTGTCCATTACACAAACAGTCAAAACAGGTAAATGAACACCACATCTGAGTTAATAGTTAGCTTCAAGGTAAAGGCCCTCAGGTGCAGGAAGTCAGACTGGAAGCAGTGAGGCGTCACCGGGGGGCTTTTATTGTGAAGCAGCCACGGGCAAATAACACTGAGGTGTCAGAGTTTACTTCCAATGCTGTCACAGAAACTTCATTAAAGTTTATAGACTCAATTTAACTTCTTTTAGACGAATAGAAGAGAATCTGCTGTTCGGGAAAGTTGAGAAGTTGAATCCAAACTAATAACCTCAGTGTGTGAGTGTGTGTGTCACGTTTCTCAGGAACCGTTCATCTTATCAGCGTCGCACTTGTCATGTGTGTCGCTAAGGCCCCGAGGGAAGTGCAGGATGGAATTTGCTGCAATCAAATCAAAGGAGCAGCGGCAACTTCTCAACGTGAGTGACGTTCACGACAACGGCAACGACAACAGATTCCCCGGGTGAGGGTGTCAAGCTACACTTTAAACTTTTGTATTCACTACTTTTATTCCTCTTTATAAAGAAAGTATAGAAAAGACTCTCCTCTAATGCTGCAGCACACGGGGCTTACACTCAAATACTCTTATGTGCCACTGCGCTTTTCTATCTGACACACATGCACGCACACGGAGGCATAACCCCCCCCCCGCTGCACACACACACAAACACACAAGCACATATGTCCACTAACACATGACGCAGCTCCACTCGGCCAGGCACCCAGATGTGCACACACACACACACACATAAATACACACACAGCTACATAGCACACAAAGTCCGTGAAATCCCCGAACAGATTAGTTGCTGTTCTTATGTAAAATGGATCAAGCCAGGCAGCAGCAAATCATCCCGTCTGACAGCAACCTGTTCAGAACCCACCAATCAGTGTGTGGGTGTGTGTGTGTGTGTGTGTGTGTGTGTGTCCTTGTGAGTGTGTGTCGAAGCAGCAGTTGTGATGCGGACGACAGATGATGAACATTTTGAGGACTGAGCGGGTGACTGAGGGCTGTTGTGTGTTTGACTTCTGTTTAATGGATTTATAAAATGAACCGTAACAGCTCTCAATGTGTGTGTGTGTGTGTGTGTGTCTGTGTGTGTGTGTGTCTGTGTGTTAAAGAGCATATTGTATAAGCAACACACTTTGACTGGATTACTCGCTGACACAGCAGCTGCACAGTGAATAGAAAATGATCTTTCAGTTGTAAATTCTGATGATTTGTGTGCGTGTGTGTGTGTGTGTGTGTTTGAGTGTGTGTTTGAGTGTGTGTGTCCTGGCTTGCATACATTTGTGTATTTCTTTTCCACAGTATTTTCCAAAGACAGTTGTGGCAGAACTACGATGTCAAAGACATTTCCATTTGTTCCATCACAGGACGAAACATTGTGACCAGATGAGGATTAAAGAGTCACACACACACAGACTCACACACACACACACACACACACACACACACACACACACACACACACACACACACACACACACTCACTTCAGAATCTGTGACTCACACACCGACCTGATGCCGTCTCTCCCTCAGGTCACATGTCAGGTCAGTGTTGGTTTGAATATGAAAAGTTGTCAGATCTTAAGCTGCAGCTGATCTCCTCACGCACACAAGTCATCGGAGGTGCTAATAGTTTCCGTGATTATCCTGCAGACTACAGGACGACCGGTCAGGTCCAATAACAGACATGTTCCCCCCCCGACGGCCTAATGCCCCTTGTGCAAGGCACTGAGCCTCTCTGGCAGCAGCTCAGAGGGAAATGTGGACTGTGGACTGTGTGAATTGTAATTTTCTGAAAGTCAAGAACTGCTGTTGTACAAAAATGTAACTGAAACATCGTGGATGAAGCTGCAGCATCTTGAACTTCTGACGTTATTTGAAGTCAGAGTCTGTGCGAGTCAGTCTCAGCTGTCAATCAAGATGTATCATCAATTAACTAATTAATTATAACCAAACTTATCAGAAACATGAATACTTTTAACATCTGTGTGATACGAACTACCTATCAAGACAGAAACCGTCTGAGAGAAATGCATTAAGGTTTATTTAGTTTGATCCATGTCCCAATTGCTAACTCGGAGGAGGCGGGGTTCATGACCTATACTGCAGCCAGCCACCAGGGGGTGAGAATCCGACATAAGTGATAAGAAACACACGTATGACACCTTTCTCCACATCTACACGACTTGAAAGAAGCAACAGTGATAAGAAACACACATATGACAAACTCCAGAGACCAGACTTCACGTCCTGTCCCCTCACAACAAATCATAACAAAGTAGCTTTAGTAGCCAAAACTTTCCGAGACGGAAGAGGTGACACATCAAAGAAATGCTCCCGTGGGCAGTCCATTGCTACAGAACAATTCATCACCGGCCTCACAGAGGTCACCTGAAAGGGCACATGACCTTTAAGTGTTCTTCTACGTCCTCTCCTGAGAAGTAACTTGAGTGACACTCGGAGAGAGAGTATCTCGTCAAGATCGATGAATAATTATCTGAGAAAAACGCAATCTCACAATATTTAAGTAAGTGATAGAAACATTCCTGGATCTGCTCCAGATTTTGATGCCTTCCTCTCTGACTTACACCACATCCAGCCTCCAAGTTGCGTATTAAGACATTCGGTAGTTTTTGCATAATCTTGCAAACCAACAGACAAACGAACTAAGATGAAAACCTCCTCTGTGAGTTAATTATGAAGATGCGTAATATTCACTGGCACAGAGAAAAACTAATGAATGAACACTTTGAATCCATTCATGTACTTTGTCGAATGCTTGACATATGGAAACCCAGCTGGTATGAATGAGCAGAGAAACGTGAGTCTGCTGTGGATATGAGTCGTTAATAAGACGAAGTCACTGCATTAAAAACAATAACTGAGAGAGAGAAATGATTTCATCAGCAGAGTGACAGCAAGGACCTTGATGCTGTGGTGCCACAGTGCAAACAGCAGCTGGGCTGATGGGGAGATTTTAGCTCCTGCTGCTGTCGGCCCAAAGCCAAGGCCCTGCCTCACCCTCTCTCTCCCTCCCTCTCTCTCTCCCTCTCTCTCTCTATGACACTGTGACTCTTCCTCGCAACACTCCGGGAGAATCACGACCACGCAACATGAGAAAAAGGAACCATGGAGAGAAACAGGCGCAGCACAGGATGGAAAAGGTTCAGATGAAGTGTAGAAAACATCTCCTGCACAATGTGGATGTCAGATTCTCTCTGTGCATCAGAAGATGTTCTCTTCATCTTTACAGAGATTCCTCAGGAGGACTGAGTGTTTACAGGCTGGTTAGAGATCAGAGGGAGAGACTGGTCACAGGGAATGAAAACGTCTTTCAACAGCATTCAGCCCATCCAGGGGATTCAGTTGGTAAAGGGCCCAAAATAAAGTCTAAGGAAAAACAGGTGGAGGAATGGAGGTGAACCCAACCTGTCCAATCAAATCAGATAGACTTGAGGATAAAGGTTTTTCTGATATTGAACTATTCCTGTTGGTTGTTGGCTCTCAAATGGGGGAAGTTGTGAAAAGTTTCCAGATTCATGAGTTAAAATCATCATGATATTATTCTGACATGTTGAAAATATGTTTAACTCATGCACAATATCTTTCCCGGACATTTCTCCTAGTGTCCTTTCATATAAACTAAGTGTAACAAGTAATGGCTCCACCTTTAAACCCCTTGTCCACTGACAGGTCAACACATGTGAATCCACGGTTCTTCTCGCGGTCTTACCTCAGCGCTGCCGAGCCTCAGAAGACCCCCCGCTGACAGGACCCCCAGCAGCAGCAGGACCCAGGACCTCATGTCTCCGAGGAGCCGCCAGCGACCGGCTGGGCATTTAGCTCGTCGGCGTCCAATCCCCGCGGCTGCACCGGTCCTCGTCCCGCACAGTCAGAATATCCCCAAACGCAAAGTGCCGCTGCCTTTAAGCGCAAAACCAAATATTTGCTTTCGGTGAGTCACACGCAGGCGAGACGTCTGAATGTGTCCATACCCAAAGAGACGTCACTGGAGCTGCGGGACAGGTGCGTGAATGCGAGGTGGTGGGATTGAGGGAATCTAACAGCAAACGCAGTTCCAGTTAAACCAGTGCAGAGTGATGAGGAGTCCAAGTTATGATCCAAAAATGTCTCCAAATGTGGGATTTCTAGAAAAACCCCGTGCGTAAAGGTGCAAGATGCGTCCACGTTCAAAGTCAAAACTCCAGATGAACGTGTCAGGTGACGAGAATCCCCGTTTCAAAAATCGCACTTCAGTGTAAAACAAATTAAAAATTATAATATTGCATGAGTAGAAACCCCCAGAACTCCAGAGGTCCGTGCGTAAAAGTTGGAGCAGCGCGTCGTGCGTAATTCTCCGGACGCGTCAGACTCTTCTCCTCCCGGGATCCACTGCGCTGCTCGTCGCATCTGCTCGGGTCTGAACGTCCCTCTCCTGGTTATCTGCCTCCTCCTGCATGTCTCACACCTCGCCTCCGCCCCCCCCTCCACTGTGGGTCTCTCTGCTGCCTCCCCACACTGCGGCTGCGCGCTGCGGCTCCGCTGGATCCGGATGTGCTCGCCTCTGGTGCGGCTCCTCTCTGGTCGCGGCTCAGGCGGAGGAGCAGCTTTTCTCCAAAGAGAAGCAAGAGAAACGCGGGTGCACACCGGAAACCAAGACGATATGGCTTTTCAAAATAAGAGGGTAGTTTGAGATTGCGTTGGAATTTAGTGATTTCAAACGAAACATCCAGCAAAAAGAATGAATGAGGAAAATAAAGCATAAATAATCATGAAAAAAAAAAATATTTACATATGATGGAGTTCTGCAAAGTAAATTGCAAATTCATATCACACAGGTCATACATAAAATATACATATTACAATTAGATAGATAGATAGATAGATAGATAGATAGATAGATAGATAGATAGATAGATAGATAGATAGATAGATAGATAGATAGATAGATAGATAGATAGATAGATAGATAGATAGATAGATAGATAGATAGATAGATAGATAGATAGATAGATAGATAGATAGAAAGAAAGATATATATATATATAGATATAGATAGATAGATAGATAGATAGATAGATAGATAGATAGATAGATAGATAGATAGATAGATATAGATAGATAGATAGATAGATAGATAGATAGATAGATAGATAGATAGATAGATAGATAGATAGATAGATAGATAGATAGATAGATAGATAGATAGATAGATAGATAGAAAGTTAGATAGATATATAGATAGATAGATAGATAGATAGATAGATAGATA
The DNA here is from genome assembly GCF_963576545.1 of Limanda limanda. Lineage (NCBI taxonomy): Eukaryota > Metazoa > Chordata > Actinopteri > Pleuronectiformes > Pleuronectidae > Limanda > Limanda limanda. Next base: position 4,315,196 of record NC_083637.1, on the reverse strand, counting down.
GATAGATAGATAGATAGATAGATAGATAGATAGATAGATAGATAGATAGATAGATAGATAGATAGATAGATAGATGGATGGATGGATGGATAGATAGATACACAGATAGATACATAGATAGATAGATAGATAGATAGATAGATAGATAGATACATAGATAGATACATAGATAGATACATAGATAGATAGATAGATAGATACATAGATAGATAGATAGATAGATAGATAGATAGATAGATAGATAGATAGATAGATAGATAGATAGATAGATAGATAGATAGATAGATAGATAGATAGATAGATAGATAGATAGATAGATAGATAGATAGATAGAAAGTTAGATAGATAGATAGATAGATAGATAGATAGATAGATAGATAGATAGATAGATAGATAGATAGATAGATAGATAGATAGATAGATAGATAGATAGATAGATAGATAGATAGATAGATAGATAGATAGATAGATAGATAGATAGATAGATAGATAGATACTTTATTAATCCCGTGGAAAATTTAGGTCATCCAGTAGCTTATACACTTATACACTTATACACTTATACACTTATACACCTCACCGACATACATACATAAATCACATATAAATAGGGAGATAAAGATATCTACACAGTGCCTCTGAAAAGCAAAGTGTAAACAAGGACAAACAAACTTAAAAAAGCTCAAAAGACACAAGACAACGGAGCTACGTGGAAAGGAGAAGTAAAAAGTATAGGTGTTATAAGTTACTTTACTACTGACATTTAATTCCTCCTCGGATCTATTAATGATAATTGGTGTTAGTGTAGATATGAGGTTTTATTTTGAAAGTACCTCACTGGAAGTAGGAGTCCTCCGGTGCGGAACTTGACCGTGGTCCTCAACTCAGCCCCGGGGGGCCTCGCTCCTCTCCTCTGGAAGGAAAGACTTACCACCTCCTTATTAGGAGCAGGGAGACCCGGGGGCCCATGGGTGCTCTTAAAGGGGAAGTTAGGAAACATTATGTCAGGGCATTAATTCCTATCTGCAATATGATTACTGTAATGTTGTGATTCTTCTTTTATTCTATTAAATGTTTATTTAAAGTGTTGTTATCTCATGTGAATATAATACAACTAAAAAGACAGAAAGTGTGAAATAAACAACCTCTTTACAGCCTCAGTAAATATTAATTATTTCAGTTCTATAATGTATGAATCATTTATTGAACCAGGAAGTTCCCACTGAGTGTTTCTTTTGCCAGGGAGTCCAGGTCAAGTCTGGAGACAGGGAAATAAAAAATGTTGAAACAAGACAAAACAGGCTCAAACACAGCAACGTTTGACCTTTGACCTTTGACCACTAAATTATAATCAGTTCATTTTGAGAGCAAATTAGAACAGATTCTCTCCAGGCGTTCTTGAGATATTGTGACTGAAAACCCGAAAACAGAAGCTAATGGTATTGTTCCATGAAAACTGATTCAAACTTTTCCAAACATCCCAGTAGAGAGTGAACGTTTGTATGTGTGAAGGGATTTAAACCAAATAGCAGAAGCCTCATTTTTGTTTACGTTTTAATCCAGATTTCATCATAAAATTCTCAGGAACATTTAGAACTTCTGTAATATATCTGTTCAGTTTCTCTTCCTCTAATTAAAAACACCAACTCTGCATTATGTCATCTGCAAATTCTGCTTGGTTCATGATTTTGTGAGTGAAATTTCTCCTTGCATTTGTTGTAACCCTCTGGGATTATTGTGTGGATTGAAAACTCGTGGATGTCAAACAAAACAAAGAGGAACAGAAAGTTTGGACTGCTTGGGAGGTGGGGTTTGCTCCGCAGCTCAAACCATAAAAGTTAATGATCTTAGACTTTAAAGAAGATGTGGAGCTCAGATAATTCTTTTGTACAACATTTCATTCATAATATCTGGTGGACATGTTAAGTATTTCTCAGAAATTAGCAAAGAAAAGTGAAAACAGCACTCTGATAAACACTGGATCTCTGGAGAAACGTTTTACATATCTTTTTTTGATCTCTTCTGCTGCGTACAGGTTTGTCCTGAGTGTGTTTTGTCCGTGTTGCGCTGAGAAGATCTTTGACCAGGAGACAGATCTGTGCACAAGTCCAGGGGAGACGGGTTCTGTTTTCCAGGAAGCTGTGAGTTTCATTTTGGGGTCACGACTGGATGGATCGCTGTGGAAGTGAGGGGTCCCGCTGGATTCTTCCTCCCTGCAGAGGGAAGACAGAGGAAACAGGCCCAGGGCAGCTATTCCTGGACCACACGGACACACACGGACACACACACACACACACACACACACACACACACACACACACACACACACACAAACACACATACCTTTGTGCACTGTGCACAGGGTGATTGACACACTGTGGGGACACGCTGCTCCTGCACACTGACGACTCATCTCAATTATGACCGCAGTGTAAATGTACAGTATGTGTGTGTGTGTGTGTGTGTGTGTGTGAGTGTGACAATTTGGATATGTATCAGGTTCACAGCGGTCCATGCTCTCAGTTCAGTGTTGATGGAATTCCCAGTATGTCAGAGAGGAAGGAGATGTAGTCCTATACTGTGTGTGTGTGTGTGTGTGTGTGTGTGTGTGTGTGTGTGTGTGTGTGTGTGTGTGTGTTTGTTAGAGCAGGTGAAATAATGTAGAACATGTCCACAGATTGCACAGGTGTCACTAGGAGCCAATTCAAAACTGGAAAGTTATCAGCTGTTCTGATATAGTAATATGATAATTTCCCTTAACATGTTAAAAATGTAATGCAGACTTTATTTTTTAGCTTTTAATATTTTTCTCATGAGAAAATATTATTTACTTATCTATTGAAGTTTCGCTCAAGTGGCCACAAAATGATAAACCTTAAACATTTGTAATTCAAGTCAAGTCAAGTTAATTCATAAAGCACATTTAAAACAAACAGCGTTGAGCAAAGTACTGAAAAACAAACTGAAACAAAGATAAGTACAAGAATAAAATAAATTATACACAGTTAATACAATAAAAGGCTAAAAAGTTAATTAAAAAAGACAATTAAAGACTCAAAAGCCTGAGAACATGTGAGTCTTCAGTTTCACATCATCAAACATCAGACATGAGTCACTCACCAGAGACAGAATGAATGAAAAGAAGCTAAAAAGAATTATTGAGGATGTTTTCACAGGAAGCTTCTTGTGTTTGTTCTATTGTTTATTTGCTAGTTCTGGTTTCATATCGTTATTTAGGGAGCGCACTACAGAATCCTGTCTGACATACGTCCATCCTGTCGTCTACACATTCTTGACATTGATTGATTTGTCGACATTGGTTTCCCTCTTGAAAACTTCTGCTCTGAGGCACAATCAAAAGAAGGATTCATGAAAGTGACTGAACGCTGAAGTCTCGCTGGTGGGAAACGAAAACTCTTCATTCATCTGTGAACGAAACTTTTACCCTGAATGAGAAAGTGTGGATGAATAAACCAGCAGGTCTGTTGGATGTGTTGGTGTGACTGTGTCGAACGTGTGTGTGTGCGTCCAGACACGTTTAATGACTCGTTAAGACGGAGGAAAGATAAGGATTCTATATCCAGACTCTGAGTTCAGACAAACTGTTTCCCTCTGACTAGACTGAAGTAATTCACTCATCAGACGGTGAGAGTTGGTTAACAGACGAGTTGAGTGAGTTAAAGTCGGAACCATCTGTCTGTCAGATCCTCTGAAGGCCGCGTCTCTCCACTCGTATTAATTCCACGTGTTTGATATCAGATGTCTCCTCTCATCCCTCATCCCTGCTTCCCTTTTGAAAACCTCACCGAGCGTGTGCTTCCGTGTGAGAGTGTTAATTATCTTCCTGTCAAATATCCCGACCTAATTAATGACTTTCCCCCCCCTCTCCTGTCCTGTTGCCAACTTCCTGTGTCACCGCAGCCTGTTGCAGGATGAGGCGAGCAGCCGCCGCTCGGCCGGCAGAGTTCAAACCCGGGTCACACACCCGGCGACGCACAACCTCCACACAACTGTCTGTCTGAGTCCGAGCTGCATCTTCTCTGTGAGATAAATCCCAGATAAATCCCTCAGGATCAATGAGGGAACAGAGGTTATCTCTTCATTGCTGTTTTTCTGTTTGTCAAAAACTTCTCAAAAGATTTCCATGAAGTTATGTGTAGGTGTGGGATGTAGTGATGTCTAAATATAATAAATAAATAGAAATATGGGGGACTTGTGTCATCCTGCATGTGATTTATGACACAAGCAATCTTTAAAAATGCCAAAAAGTTGTTTTTCCAATTGATTTTAATAAAGCAGAACATCAGGAACACTTCATTTTAAACTTGCTCATATCTCTCAAATTAAATCTTAAACCAATCTATAATTTCTTACTGTAAAGGTTCATAAAGGAACCTTTACAAAAAATGAAAGTAAACAGTGCAGGATGAAAAATATTGATGAGATAAAACAAAATTTTCTTTACATGCACGTTTTATTGTGGTTTGTAGGGACATTTTTATTCTGTTTGTTTGTTTTAAATTATACATGAACATAAAAATCCACTCACATTTTAAATTGGCATTGTTTTAGTTTGAAAACGCTTCATGTGATGTTGTTTATTTCGACCAATAAGACATTTGAAGTCTCTGCTGCCATCACAGTCACAAGTAATATATTGAACCTTTTTTGTATTTGTCTCATTCGTGTCTGGAATCTGAAACAGAATTCAGACGAACACAAGTCGCAACACATTTTTTTTAAACTGAAAACCAGACTAATGAAATTCTTGGACGATTACAGCTGCAACATGCAGACACACACTGAACAGTGTCTGGGAGACAGTTGACCTTTACAGGGAAGGGTCATACATTCATAAAGAAGAATTGTATGGTCGCTGGAAGAAGAGGATTTAATTCTGCAATTGATACATGGAAGAACATTATCATCATCATCATCATAATATGACACTTACTGAATTATTTCATCAACAATAACATATAGATCTATTCATAATGTCCTCCACTAATTAATGGGACAAAGTTGTGAAAGTGAAGTTTCAAAGATTCAAGGTTAAAGATGTTTATTGTCAAACCAGTTATTTGTAAATATACATGAAAAAACAGGGTGAAAACATAACCTGGTCATAGTTTCCACTCATGACCCACAGACACAGGGGGCTTGAAATGCTAATGTATATCTGCAAATGTTGAAGTAAGGCAAATAATAGAGAGGGGGCACCCAGATTTGAACTGAGGACCTCTTGATCTGCAGTCAAATGCTCTACCACTGAGCTATACCCCCTGTACATCCAACACTGTCACTAATAGATCACATCTTATGGAATGATAAAGTGATTAGTACATTTTAGTAGCTGTACTATTTTCATAAAAACATCCTATTAAACCTCTTTATAAAGACAAACTCAGCTCTGAACCTGCAGACAAACAAACCATCAGGATTGAAAACAAAATGTCCTTTAGAAGGTAACGGCCCTTGATCTGCAGTCAAATGCTCTACCACTGAGCTAAACCCCCTGTACATGAACAACCTCCCTGTAACATATGATCATAGCTCAGTTTTCTTACATCTTGGTAACAACAGGTAACATTGATTATTTTCTTTGTAATGCACAGATAATTGTTGAGTTTGAACTGAGGTGGATAACCACAGTAACATTATTACTGGTCCCAATGACACTTTCTACTGCTGTGTGCCTCTGACAAGTTTGTTTCCAGCACGGTCATGACGCAACAGCAATGGCAATGTGATGGTTTAGCAGTATTTGAAATGATCATGTATATCTGCAAATGTTGATGTAAAGAAAACAATATAGAGGGGGCACCCAGATTTGAACTGAGGACCTCTTGATCTGCAGTCAAATGCTCTACCACTGAGCTATACCCCCTGTACGTAAACAGCCTCTCTATAACACATTATGATAGCTCAGTGTTTCTTACATCTTGGTAACAACAGGCAACAATTATGTTTTTTCTTTGTAATGAGCACATCATTGTTGAGTTTGAACTGAGGTGGATAACCACAGTAACATAGTTTCTCGTCCCCATGACACTTTCTTCTGTTGTGTGTTTGCAGTTCCTGCTTCTGACACTTTGGTTTCCGGCACAGTCCCAACAGTAACACAACATGAGTGGAACCTAATTGTTGCAGGTTTACCAGTATTTGAAATGCTCATGTATATCTGCAAATGTTGATGTAAAGCAAAAAATAGCGAGGGGGCACCCAGATTTGAACTGAGGACCTCTTGATCTGCAGTCAAATGCTCTACCACTGAGCTATACCCCCAATACATTTAAATCAGGCAAAAATATATGACAAGTTATTGTTTTTCACACCTGGGGAACATTGTGCCACAGCCTATTATTCTGTACCATGAAACATGAAGCACAGGCCAGAAAGTGAACGTTTTCAGTTGCCGTTGAGTTTGAAAGGAGGACAAACAGGACAAACAGGAAAGAAAGCTCCTCTAATAGCATAGAGTCAATAGACTTTCATAGAGAGATTACTCGCTGTGGACAAACAGTACTTGTGTGCAGCGTTCATCCTTCCTGGTTTGATTGATAAAACGCTGAGTGTGTTGATGATAAACCAGAATCTTTGTTGTCTGTGTTTTTCAGAAAGTTAAACAGCAGCGGGAAAAGAGTGAATTACCTAGTTTTTTGCAGGTTTACCAGCTTTTGACATGCACATGTTTATCTGTAAATGTGGATGTAAAGCAACTAATATAGAGGGGGCACCCAGATTTGAACTGAGGACCTCTTGATCTGCAGTCAAATGCTCTACCACTGAGCTATACCCCCTGTTCATATACAACCCTTCTGAAACACGTGGGCAGCTCAGTATTTCTTACATCTTCGTAATAACAGGCAACAATTTTATGTTTTCTTTGTAATGAGCACATCATTGTTAAATTTGAACTGAGGTGGATAATCACAGTAATATTGTTTCTGGTCCCAATGACACTTTCTTCTGTCTTGTGCCTCTGACACGTTGGTTTCCTGCACAGTGATAACACACCAGCAGTAGCAATGGGAAAATAGTTAATTACCTCATATTTGCAGGTTAACCAGTATTTGAAATGATCACGTATATCTGCAAATGTTGATGTTATAGAGAAGTAAAGCAAAGAAAAGAGAGGGGGCACCCAGATTTGAACTGAGGACCTCTTGATCTGCAGTCAAATGCTCTACCACTGAGCTATACCCCCTGTACATGCACAATCCGTCTGAAACACATAGCTCAGTATTTCTTAAATCTTCGTAATAACAGGCAACAATTATGTGTTTTCTTTGTAATGAGCACATCATTGTTAAATTTGAACTGAGGTGGATAACCACAGTAACATTGTTTCTGGTCCCCATGACACTTTCTTCTGTTGTGTGCCTCTGAACGTTGGTTTACAACACAGTGATAATACAGCAGCAGTGGAAATGGGAAAACAGTCAATTATCAATTTCTTTTAGGTTAACAGTATTTGAAATGATCATGTCTATCTGCAAATGTTATAATAGAGATGTAAAGCAAACAATATAAAGGGGGCACCCAGAATTGAACTGAGGACCTCTTGATCTGCAGTCAAATGCTCTACCACTGAGCTATACCCCCTATGTCTGAAGCTCTGTCACTAATAGATGATATGCCAAGGCATGATAAAATGATCAGTCAATTTTAGTAGCCGTACTCTTTTCATAGAAACATCTGAAGCCTCTTTATAAAGACAAACTCAGCTCTGCAGACAAACAAACCAACCCTCGTGATTGAAAAAAATGTCCTTTAGATTGTAATGGCCCAAGTGGGGGTGAACGTTACTCTCATTTGAATTCAGGACCTATTAGTCGCAGGGGGCACCCAGATTTGAACTGGGGACCTCTTGATCTGCAGTCAAATGCTCTACCACTGAGCTATACCCCCTGTACATCTAACACTGTCACTCATAGATCACATCTTATTGTTTTTCACACCATGGGAACATTGTGCAACAGCCTATTCTTTCTCTTGTACCATGAAACATGCAGCACAGGCAAAAAAGTGAAAAGCTTTCAGTTGCCGTTGAGTTTCAAAGGAGGACAAACAGGACATAAAAAAAAGTAAAGCTCCTCTAATGGCTTTGGGTCAATTGACTTACATAGTGAGATTAGCAACTGTGGAAATACAGTACTTGTGTAACACATGAAGTGCAACTGTACAATCTTTATAAGTTTGGAACTCTTAGCCATAGGGGGCACCCAGAGTTGAACTGAGGACCTCTTGATCTGCAGTCAAATGCTCTACCACTGAGCTATACCCCCTATACATGAACAACCTTCCTGTAACACATAAGGATTGCTCAGTATTTCTTACATCTTGGTAACAACAGGCAACAATTATGTTTTTTCTTTGTAATGAGCACATCATTGTTGAGTCTGAACTGAGGTGGATAACCACGGTAACATTAATTCTGGTCCCCATGACACCTTCTTCTGTTGTGTGTTTGCAATTCTTGCTTCTGACACGTTGGTTTCCGGCAGAGTCTCAACAGTAACACAACATGAGTGCATTGCAGTATTTGAAATGCTCATGTATATCATGTACATCTGTTGATGTAAAGCAAAAAAAAGAGAGGGGGCACCCAGATTTGAACTGAGGACCTCTTGATCTGCAGTCAAATGCTCTACCACTGAGCTATACCCCCTGTTCATCTGACAGTGTCACTAAAAGATGTCAAGTTATTGTTTTTCACACCTGGGGAACATTGTGCCACAGCCTATTATTCTGTACCATGAAACATGAAGCACAGGCCAGAAAGTGAATGTTTTCAGTTGCCGTTGAGTTTGAAAGGAGGACAAACAGGACAAACAGGAAAGAAAGCTCCTCTAACGGCATAGAGTCAATAGACTTTCATAGAGAGATTACTCGCTGTGGACAAACAGTACTTGTGTGCAGCGTTCATCCTTCCTGGTTTGATTGATAAAACGCTGAGTGTGTTGATGATAGCCAGAATCTTTGTTGTCTGTGTTTTTCAGAAAGTTAAACAGCAGCTGTTCATGTACCCTGAGCCTCTTTAATGTCCTTAAAAACTTGTAGGGGGCACCAAGATTTGAACTGAGGACACCATGTTACCCATGACACTTTCTTCTGTTGTGTGTTTGCAATTCCTGCTTCTGACATGTCGGTTTCCGGCCCAGTCCCAACAGTAACACAACATGAGTGGCAATGGGAAAAGAGAGAATTACCTAGTTTTTTTGCAGGTTTACCAGCTTTTGACATGCACATGTTTATCTGTAAATGTTGATGTGAAGCAACTAATATAGAGGGGGCACCCAGATTTGAACTGAGGACCTCTTGATCTGCAGTCAAATGCTCTACCACTGAGCTATACCCCCTGTTCATATACAACCCTTCTGAAACACGTGGGCAGCTCAGTATTTCTTACATCTTCGTAATAACAGGCAACAATTTTATGTTTTCTTTGTAATGAGCACATCATTGTTAAATTTGAACTGAGGTGGATAATCACAGTAATATTGTTTCTGGTCCCAATGACACTTTCTTCTGTCGTGTGCCTCTGACACGTTGGTTTCCTGCACAGTGATAACACACCAGCAGTAGCAATGGGAAAAGAGTTAATTACCTCATATTTGCAGGTTAACCAGTATTTGAAATGATCACGTATATCTGCAAATGTTGATGTTACAGAGAAGTAAAGCAAACAAAAGAGAGGGGGCACCCAGATTTGAACTGAGGACCTCTTGATCTGCAGTCAAATGCTCTACCACTGAGCTATACCCCCTGTACATGCAAAATCCGTCTGAAACAGATAGCTCAGTATTTCTTAAATCTTCGTAATAACAGGCAACAATTATGTGTTTTCTTTGTAATGAGCACATCATTGTTAAATTTGAACTGAGGTGGATAACCACAGTAACATTGTTTCTGGTCCCCATGACACTTTCTTCTGTTGTGTGCCTCTGAATGTTGGTTTACAACACAGTGATAATACATCAGGAGTGGAAATGGGAAAACAGTCAATTATCAATTTATTTTAGGTTAACAGTATTTGAAATTATCATGTCTGCAAATGTTAATATATTAGAGATGTAAAGCAAACAATATAGAGGGGGCACCCAGATTTGAACTGAGGACCTCTTGATCTGCAGTCAAATGCTCTACCACTGAACCCTCGTGATTGAAAAAATGTCCTTTAGATTGTAATGGCCCAAGTGGGGGTGAACGTTACTCTCATTTGGATTCAGGACATATTAGTCACAGGGGGCACCCAGATTTGAACTGGGGACCTCTTGATCTGCAGTCAAATGCTCTACCACTGAGCTATACCCCCTGTACATCTAATACTGTCACTCATAGACGACATCTTATTGTTATTCACACCTGGGGAACATTGTGCAACAGCCTATTCTTTCTCTTGTACCATGAAACATGCAGCACAGGCAAAAAAGTGAAAAGCTTTCAGTTGCCGTTGAGTTTCAAAGGAGGACAAACAGGACATAAAAAAAAGTAAAGCTCCTCTAATGGCTTCGGGTCAATTGACTTACATAGTAGATTAGCAACTGTGGAAATACAGTACTTGTGTAACACATGAAGTGCAACTGTACAATCATTATAAGTTTGGAACTGTTAGTAGTAGGGGGCACCCAGAGTTGAACTGAGGACCTCTTGATCTGCAGTCAAATGCTCTACCACTGAGCTATAACCCTTTTCTACACACAAGATTTCTGTAACACATCAGCATTGCTCAGTATTTCTTACGTCTTAGTAACGACAGGCAACAATTACATTATTTGCTTTGTAATGAGCACTGTTGGGACATGGTTTGTGTGCAAAAAGCAGGCCTCTCTTTCAGCCTAAATGTGTGGACAAAACCTGAAAGCACATGTTCTTTGTCTTGAGAAAGCCGCATGTGCTGGAGCAAACTCAATCTCCCAAGAAGCAACAGGTTCCATTGTTCTGAGACATTCAAGGAACTCAGTCTCCCAGGGGGCCACAGGCTCTTTCTGCTCTGGGCATCTTCACACATAGGTGCGAAGTTCTACCAGGGTCTACTCCAATTGGTCACTCTGGTCACATGACCTGGGGGTCACTGGGCTCTAAAAAAGACAAAGGCTCCCCCAAAATACGCTCTTCTCCTTCTCTCTCCATCTACCACCACTGAGGGCAGCAGGCGACCAGCCGTCTCTGCTGTATCTCCAAGGGGGAGGCTGCCGGCCTTGCCTCCTGCATCGGCGAGAGGGACAACCGGATTCCTCCAGCTCAAATCATCTCTACCCAACAACCGGAGGTCAGAGGTGCAGTCTTCCAGCTCATCTTCTCAAGGAAACCTCCACGCATCTCAAGCTTCTTCTAAACCCCTTGCAGCAACTCGGTGTCCTGTAAGTAGGAACTTCGAACCAGCATCTGAGCCACAGTTCATCAGAACCGCGAAAGCAGAAACCTTACGACCAACCAGAGACTTCACACAAAGCCATGGCGAACTGCATAGCAACTTTCTCCCTTCCAAGGACTTGCAACATACTGGGCTTAATAATGACACTATAACTAAGGAATACTGTTCATTTGATTCTGTGTGGTGTTTTTAAAGTTTGATATATGTGGTGTTATGTGGTTACAAGTTAAATCAAAGTTAATGTAAGCTAGGCTCTACTCAGACTCTGCCATTATCAAATTAGCATTTTCACAGACACCGCATATCTCCTCACCTCATTAGCTCAGACCCCAACGCATGTCGTAAAACCACTTCTGCAGAAGAAGGGGGGTGCTATCTTAGGGGGTCAAACCACCATTTTGAAGGCATGCTGAAGAAGGTGTGAACTTTTGGTCAAACCACCATTCTGAAAGCACCCGTATCTATACGCACACACACACTCACATCTTTGTTAGTAAGTATTTTGTTTAGTAATTGGTGTTTTTATACTTATTATGTTTATAATAAATGTTTTCTTTTAACCTTGTCCTTTCATTAATGTTGCATAAGTGAATTTTGCCAACCGTTACACTGTCAAGAACTCTATAAACCTTAACTGTTCATTATATAATCTTTAATAGTAAATATTAAGATTTCTAATTGAACTAGATCTAAATGAGACTGATCTTAATCAATAAATTGGCTATCGTTTCCCTTCTGTGAAGGGTGGTGCCCCGAGAGAACTTAAACAAACTAAAGTTATGATTTAATGTTAATATTTTAAATACCAATGTTTTATTTTTTATTTTGATAACCAAATTTATTGAACGCCTAAAGGCACACCAGCTTATGTTATCACTTTTAACCATTACTGCACAACAGCACATAATTGTTGGGTTGAACTGAGGTGGATAACCACAGACATATTGTTTCTGGTCCCCATGACTCTTTCTTCTGTTTTGTATTTGCAATTTCATTCTGACATGTCGGTTTCCGGCACAGTCCCAACAGGAACACAACGGGAAAAGGGAGAATTACCTTGTTTTTGCAGGTGTAACAGCGTTTGACATGCTCATGTTGATGTAAAGCAAACAATAGAGAGGGGGCACCCAGATTTGAACTGAGGACCTCTTGATCTGCAGTCAAATGCTCTACCACTGAGCTATACCCCCTGATATTGGAGTGGCTGGTCTGTGCTGACATCCGAGTCAAAGATTATCGTTGTTTCCATGGCTGTTTGTTCGTTATATCTGTTTGTCTGTGTGTTTGCAGGATTACACAAAATTTACTGAGCCAATTTTCTTTAAACATGGTGGAAGGGTGGAATAAAAACAAGGAAAAACTCTACCGGAGCATAATATACGTTGATACTCACATAAAGTACTTCAGAATTATTCCTTGGTATTTTTTACCACTTCTCACATAAGGTCTAATAAATACTGTAAATCTTAATGTTTGAGTGTTTGAGCAATTCTTGCTTCTGACACGTTGGTTTCCGGCACAGTCCCAACAGTAACACAATATGAGTGGCAACGGGAAAACAGAGAATTACCTCGTTTTTGCAGGTTTACCAGCGTTTCAAATGCTCAAGTTTATCTGCAAATGTTGATGTAAAGCAAACAATATAGAGGGGGCACCCAGATTTGAACTGAGGACCTCTTGATCTGCAGTCAAATGCTCTACCACTGAACTATACCCCCTGTTTATGTACAATCCTTCTGAAACACATTAGCATAGCTCAGTATTTCTTACATCTTTGTAATAACAGGCAACAGTTATGTGTTTTCTTTGTAATGAGCACATCATTGTTAAATGTGAACTGAGGTGGATAACCACAGTAATATTGTTTCTGGTCCCAATGACACCTTCTTCTGTCATGTGCCTCTGACACGTAGGTTTCCATCAGAGTGATAACACACCAGCAGTGGAAATGGGAAAAGAGTTAATGGCCACATTTTTGCAGGTCTACCAGAATTGACATTCTCATGTATATCTGCAAATGTTGATGTAGCGCAAATAATAGAGAGGGGGCACCCAGATTTGAACTGAGGACCTCTTGATCTGCAGTCAAATGCTCTACCACTGAGCTATACCCCCTGTTCATGTCACACTGTGACTTATAGATCATAAAGTAGCTGTACATACATATCGTACAGTCTTTGTGTGAGTCTTTGTGTGTCTGTAGGTTGCACAGACTGTGAGATTCAACAGTTAATGTGATCCTTGGGAAAATGAGTTTAACAGCTCCCTGAAGAACACAATGGAATAATTACAGCGGAACCATAAATACGTAAGTACAAGTAAAAATATTTTGCCAACTTATGAGTATGACTAATATCTGCTGGTGTTTCCCTCCCAGGTCTCGATTTAGACGCTACAGGCTAAGATTCCATTTTCAGCCTCATATTGTACTTGAACTGGGGTCAATCAAAAATTTAAGAGTGACCCCGGAAAACCATTGGCATTGTTTGTGGCTCTGTGAATCACCTCCGAGTTTCTTTCTCAACGAACGCTTTGAAGAGACGGCGAGCAAACCAGGGGAGGAGTGAGGGAGGAAGAGAGGGGGGTGAATGCTCAGAGGGCGGAATGGCGGCGGTGCTGTTTTGTGCTTTCCCAGCGTCAACAGCGGAGGAAGTGGAAGAGAGCAGCTAAATATACAAACAGCACAATGAGGCGGCGAGAGCGGAGCAGCTGTGGAACCCGACTGTCACCAGGCTCCGTCAGCGTGAAGCACTGAGCACCAGCGCTCATTCAAACAGGAAGAGACGAGTGAGAGCACACGCTGGTGTTCTGATGCATCGCCACATCCAGCCTGTCAGCACACGACACAAAATCACACCTCAGCCACAGTCAGGAAGACATTAATTTACACAAGAACCACAGCACAGTTCATTACAACTACAGGGGGCAGCCAGGTTTGAACTGGGGACCTCTTGGTCTGCAGTCCAGTGCTCTACCACTGAGCTAAACCACCTGACGCTGTGGCCAATCAACTGAAAATGTGCGGTCCACACATAATTTTGCACACTCATAGATACCATCCTCCTAAGTACGTCTGATTTGTTTTAATTCTCTGAGAAATCAATGAAAATGCCAAAATATACCGTATCTCACATTGTTAAAGGAAGAGAAAAACAATTCCTGGATTCAAAACAAAAATAAACGAGTTATTTCCTGACGCTTGTAGTGTTGCACCAGCAAGGTTTGTGGGAATCCAATCAGATGTTTTTGTGTATCCCACCTCACAATCAAACCACAGGTATAACTCTAAAGTAGGCAAAGTATTGGCCCAGATTAATCATAGCCACAGGGGGCACCCAGATTTGAACTGGGGACCTCTTGATCTGCAGTCAAATGCTCTACCACTGAGCTATACCGCCTCATGGAGGAAATTATTTTAATAAGACATAATCAAAATTTTATTGGGTTCCAAAGACTGATTGAAATCTGGGATCGGGCTGACAAGTGAGTCAATGGGTAAGAAATCACCTGCCAATTTTTGCAGGTATATCCACATTTAAAAAACCACTGAGCTACACCTCCAGTTCATGAATCATCTCCCTGTAACACATCATCATAGCTCAGTATTTCTTACATCTTGGTAACAAAAGGCAAGAATTATGTTTTTTATTTGTAATCAGAACATAATTGTTGAGTTTGAACTGAGGTGGATAACCACAGAAATATTGTTTCTGGTCCCCATGACACTTTCTTCTGTTTTGTGTTTGCAATTCCTTTCTGATACATCGGGTTCCGGCACAGTCCCAACAGTAACACACCATGAGTGGCAACGGGAAAAGGGAGAATTACCTGGTTTTTGCATGTTTACCAGTATTTGAAATGCTCATGTTTATCTGCAAATGTTGATGTAAAGCAAACAATATAGAGGGGGCACCCAGATTTGAACTGAGGACCTCTTGATCTGCAGTCAAATGCTCTACCACTGAGCTATACCCCCTATGTCTACAGCTCCGTCACTAATAGATCATATCTCATGGCATGATAAAGTGATCAGTCAATTTAGTAGATGTACTCTTTTCATAAAAACATCATATTCTTTATAAAGACAAACTTAGCTCTGTACCTGCAGACAAAGAAACCAACCCTGGGGAGTGAAAAATGTCCTTTAGAATGTAATGGCCCAAGTGGGGGTGAACATTGCTGTCATTTGGATTCAGGACCTATTAGTCGCAGGGGGCACCCAGATTTGAACTGGGGACCTCTTGATCTGCAGTCAAATGCTCTACCACTGAGCTATACCCCCTGTTAGTTCTAGACGCTACACTGTGCGACAGCCTTTTCTTTCTCTGTACCGTGAAACATGCAGCACAGGCAAAAAAGTGAAAAGCTTTCAGTTGCCGTTGAGTTTGAAAAGAGGACAAACAGGACAGACACAAAAAGGAAAGCTCTTCTAATGGAATAGGGTCAATTGACTATCATAGAGAGATTGACCACTGTGGACAAACACTACTTGTGTAACACATGGAGTGCAACTGTACAATCATTATAAGTTTGGAACTGTTAGTCGTAGGGGGCACCCAGATTTGAACTGAGGACCTCTTGATCTGCAGTCAAATGCTCTACCACTGAGCTATACCCCCTTTCTACACGCTATCTTTCTGTAACAAATCAGCAGTGCTCAGTATTTTTTACATCTCAGTAACAACAGGCAACAATGATTCTTTTCATTGTAATATGCACGTAATTGTTAAAGTTAAACTGAGGTGGATAACCACAGTAACATCGTTTCTGGTCCCCATGACACTTTTTTCTGTCGTGTGCCTCTGACACTTTGATTTCCTGCACAGTCATGACACACAAGGAGTGGCAACGGGAAGATAGTCAATTAACTCATTGTTGAAGATTTACCAGCTTTTGAAATGCTCATGCATATCTGCAAATGTTGATTTAATAGAGATGTAAAGCAAACAATATAGAGGGGGCACCCAGATTTGAACTGAGGACCTCTTGATCTGCAGTCAAATGCTCTACCACTGAGCTATACCCCCTATGTCTATAATTCAGATTCTAATAGATAACAACTTATGGCATGATAGAGTGATCAGTCCATTTTAGTAGCTGTACTCTTTTCATAAAAACATCATATTAACAGTCTTTATGAACACAAAACTTAGCTCTGTACCTGCAGACAAACAAACCAACCATCAGGATTGAAGACAAAATGTCCTTTAGAATGTAATGGCCCAAGTGGGGGTGAACATTGCTGACATTTGGATTCAGGACCTATTAGTCGCAGGGGGCACCCAGATTTGAACTGGGGACCTCTTGATCTGCAGTCAAATGCTCTACCACTGAGCTATACCCCCTGTTCACTGTAAACTGTGCGACAGCCTTTTCTTTCTCTGTACCATGCAACATGCAGCACAGGCAAAAAAGTGAAAAGCTTTCAGTTGCCGTTGAGTTTGAAAAGAGGACAAACAGGACAGACACAAAAAGGAAAGCTCTTCTAATGAAATAGGGTCAATTGACTCTCATAGAAAGATTACCCACTGTGGACAAACAGTGCTTGTGTAACACATGGAGTGCAACTGTACAATCATTATAAGTTTGGAACTGTTAGTAGTAGGGGGCACCCAGATTTGAACTGAGGACCTCTTGATCTGCAGTCAAATGCTCTACCACTGAGCTATACCCCCTTTCTACACACAATAATTCTGTAACACATCAGCATTGCTCAGTATTTCTTACGTCTTAGTGACGACAGGCAACAATTACATTATTTTCTTTGTAATGAGCACTGTTGGGACATGGTTTGTGTGCAAAAAGCAGGCCTCTCTTTCAGCCTAAATGTGTGGACAAAACCTGAAAGCACATATTCTTTGTCTTGAGAAAGCCGCATGTGCTGGAGCGAACTCAATCTCCCAAGAAGCCACAGGTTCCATTGTTCTGAGACATTCAAGGAACTCAGTCTCCCAGGGGGCCACAGGCTCTTTCTGCTCTGGGCATCTTCACACATAGGTGCAAAGTTCTACCAGGGTCAACTCCAATTGGTCACTCTGGTCTTTCTACACACTATCTTTCTGTAACAAATCAGCAGTGCTCAGTATTTTTTACATCTCAGTAACAACAGGCAACAATGGTTCTTTTCATTGTAATATGCACGTAATTCTTAAAGTTAAACTGAGGTGGATAACCACAGTAACATTGTTTCTGGTCCCCATGACACTTTCTTCTGTCGTGTGCCTCTGACACGTTGATTTCCTGCACAGTCATGACACACCAGGAGTGGCAACGGGAAGATACTCAATTAACTCATTGTTGTAGGTTTACCAGCTTTTGAAATGCTCATGTATATCTGCAAATGTTGATGTAATAGAGATGTAAAGCAAACAATAAAGAGGGGGCACCCAGATTTGAACTGAGGACCTCTTGATCTGCAGTCAAATGCTCTACCACTGAGCTATACCCCCTATGTTGAAATCTCAGTCTCTAATACATCACATCTTATGGCATAGTAAAGTGATCAGTCAATTTAAGTTACTGTACTGTTTTCATAAAAACATCATATTAATCCTCTTTATAAAGACAAACTCAGCTCTGTACCTGCAGACAAACAAACCAACCATAGGGATTGAAAACAAAATGTCCTTTAGAAGGTAACGGCCCAAGTTGGGGTGAACATTACCATCATTTGAAGTGAGGACTTTTAAGTTGAAGGGGGCACCCAGATTTGAACTGAGGACCTCTTGATCTGCAGTCAAATGCTCTACCACTGAGCTATACCCCCTGTGTCTATAATTCAGATTCTAATAGATGTCAACTTATGGCATGATATAGTGATCAGTCCATTTTAGTAGCTGTGCTCTTTTCATAAAAACTCATAAAAATCATATT
Source organism: Limanda limanda (assembly GCF_963576545.1). Lineage (NCBI taxonomy): Eukaryota > Metazoa > Chordata > Actinopteri > Pleuronectiformes > Pleuronectidae > Limanda > Limanda limanda. The sequence continues at coordinate 4,296,943 of NC_083637.1, read as the reverse complement.
AACCGTCATTATAAAGACAAACTCAGCTCTGTACCTGCAGACAAACAAACCAACCATCAGGATTAAAAAAATGTCCTTTAACGGTAATGGCACAAGTGGGGGGAGAACTTTACTCTCATTTGAACTGAGGACCTCTTGATCTGCAGTCAAATGCTCTACCACTGAGCTATACCCCCTTAGACAAAGCAAATTCATCATTCACTTTAAATATGTCCACTCGTTTTTATGAGCTATAACAACTCTGGCATTGAAACAAGTATTGGGAATTAAAGAAAACAATTTAAATTCACGATGTAAAAAAACAAAATATGATACTAAGAATGTAATGGTTGTTTATTTGTTTCTCAGTACCAATACTGTGTGTGTGTCTGTGTGCGTATCTGTGTGTGTGGTTGACTTTTCACCACATTAAGTTTCTCGTAAAATGTGTGGTGAAAGAGTTAAAGGAGCTGTCACACATTAGCGGCTGAGTAACTACGACTCACGAACCAGAACACCACTATCATCACTCTGTTGTTGTTGGTGTTCGTGTGTCACGAATCAATAACGACTGAGTTTACCGAAACAGATCCGGTGCCAGTCATCATGTGACAGCTCTACACACACTGAGACAAACAGAGCAGCAGGAGGAGCAGTTCTCCTGTCACTGTGTTTGCACGGGGGAGTCACAGTGTGGTGTTAATGATCCGGAGTCTGGTTAATGAGGGGAAGCTTCACTGTCGGGCAGAAAAACTTTTACTGAGACAAACAGAATCAGAGAAACCTCATTTTATAACGAGTAAAGTAAGAATAACAAACTGTTTCGACAGACGGCTTCCCGAAGGTGAAGACAAAATATCTTGAGCGCCCCCTGGTGGCTGGCTCGCTTCCTCCTTGTTAGCAGATGGGACATGCTACAACACAACTGTACATTTTTTGTGTGTAACATCACAGTCAAGAGAAGTGTTTAATGTATTTTTCGACTATTTGAATTTGACAAAATTGAAATCAAGGCTGAGAGAGATATTAGTGGATCAATTTTCCTTATGCCAATAATCGGGATTTCTGAATTTGTCAAGTTTTCCTCATGGCCAATATAACAAATATACACAAAAACAATAACAATATTTAGAAATACAAAGTATAGGCAAAGGTATAAAATTAAAAGGCTGTAGAAAAATATGTGCATTATAATGCAATAAATAAAAATGAGCCAAATAAGAATCTGTAAAAGTAGAATACAGAGAATATGTCACATATGACTAGAAAGTGTTTTGGTAAAATATGTCATGATATAGTACAACACACATCCATTAAGATGTTTAATATAAACGTGATGAAACATACCATGAATTTACAGTTAAGCTCAATTTAAAACACAAACATGTTGACTATGAATTCAGAAATAGAGCCGGTTGCAACATGTTTTAATATTAACATGAACATAAACAGTGTTTGAGTTCACAGTGTCATATTTTCATTTGCTCCAGAAGGCACTCGAGGTGTTCACAGGTGTAGCACTGTCCTCACACAAACACACAACTACACACACACACAGGCTTTGATCTGAGAGGTGGTTTGTCAAATTAGTGGGGATTTCCACTTGTATCGCTGTTGGAGGTTTGCCTTCCTCCACCTTCCAAGAAAGAAAAAGTCCTCTGAAGCTTGGTAAGGTTTGCCCTCTGGGGTTGGAAGCCTCGCACACTCCTCCTCTTCCTCACTCCCTTTTTTCTTCCTCTTCCTCCCCCTCTCTCTCTCTCAGCCACGCTCAATCCTCACATTGTTCATCGCCCTGTGATCCTTTCACATCCAGGCCACCGAGTCTTTTCCATAGGTCTTCTATAAGGTCTCGGTGTCACAGATCAAAAAGCCCCTTCGTGCACTTTCCTAACATGTTCACTGTGTTGCTGACATGGGCCTATAGCAGGGGGGGGGGGGGGGCGGGGCAGAGCACGGCACAGCTTGATTCATGAATACAACAAGCAACTCAGAAATACTAAAAAACAGACTAACAAAGACTTCCTGTATTCAGTGAACGCAACATAAAAATATTAGGAGTGTTGGGTACAACTTAAGGAGGATTGAGGATTTTAAAAAATTCTGCAATTTTAAAAATAATGTTTAAATATTACAAGAATAAATTCGTATTATTCTAAATAGATTTGTATATTTGTTATTTCGTTAATACTGAGTAGTTTGTCAATAAATACATTAGTGACAAAGTAGAGGTTTCTGTGGCTACTTGGGGAAGGTGGGGGGGCTCATGTTGTGTCTCAGCCCTGGATGACACCAATGGAGGACGAATTTGTCTTGTTGTCTTGGCTAAAGCCAGATTCCGATTAGCATCATTATTTTAGCATCAGATTCTGATTAGCATCATCATCACCACCATCTGACATCAGCCTCAGGTTCACATTTTGTTTTGTGTCCCTTTCATACATGGAGTCCACCCTCTCGTGTTCATGGTTGTTTCGTTGGTTTTTCACCACTGGGTTTGGTGGAATATCAGTGAGTGCAACTATACAATCATTATAAGTTTGGAACTTTTAGATGTAGGGGGCACCCAGATTTGAACTGAGGACCTCTTGATCTGCAGTCAAATGCTCTACCACTGAGCTATACCCCCTATGTCTGTAGCTCAGTCTCTAATAGATCACATGTTATGGCATGATAAAGTGATCAGTCAATTTTAGCAGCTCTTATGTTTTCATAAGGATATCATATTAATCCTCTTTATAAAGACAAACTCAGCTCTGTACCTGCAGACAAACAAACCAACCATTGGGATTGAAAACAAAATTTCCTTTAGAAGGTAATGGCCCAAGTGGGGGTGAACATTACTATCATCTGTATTGAGGACCTCTAAGTTTAAGGGGGCACCCAGATTTGAACTCGGGACCTCTTGATCTGCAGTCAAATGCTCTACCACTGAGCTATACCCCCTCCTGTCTGAAGATATATCAATAATAGATCATCAAAATTTGATCGGGGTCCAAAGACTGATTGAAATCTGGGTACGTGCTGACAACTGAGTGAAGGAAGCATGGGGAAGGAGTCAACTGCCAAGTTTTGCAGGTCTATCTTCATTAAAAAACACACATATCAGCTACAGGTGACATACAAACAAAAAGGCATGCAGGGGGCACCCAGATTTGAACTGAGGACCTCTTGATCTGCAGTCAAATGCTCTACCACTGAGCTATACCCCCTTACAACAAGCAAAATCATCATTCACATTAAATATGTACGCTCATTGTTATGAGCTATAACAACTCTGGCATTGAAACAACTATTGGGAATGAAAGGAAACTACCCTGAGCTATACCCCCTATGTCTATATCTCTCACAATAATAGATCATATTTTACGGCATGATAAAGTGATCAATCAATTTAGTAAATGTACTCTTTTCATAAAAACATCATATTAACCCTCTCTATAAAGACAAACTCAGCTCTGTACCTGCAATCAAACAAACCAACCATCGGGATTGAAAAATGTACTTTAGAAGGTAACGGCCCACATAGGTGAACATTACTATCATTTGAATCCAGGACCTTAGTTGTAGGGGGCACCCAGATTTGAACTGGGGACCTCTTGATCTGCAGTCAAATGCTCTACCACTGAGCTATACCCCCTGTTCATCTATTACTGTCACTAATAGAATACATTCTGTTGTTTTTCACACCTCAGGAACATTGTGCGACAGCCTTTTCTTTCTCTTACAACATGCAGCACAGGCAAGAAAGAGAAAAGCTTTCATTTGCCATTGAGTTTGAAAGGAGGACAAACAGGACAGAAACAAAAAGGAAAGCTCCTTTAATGGCAAAGGGTCCATTGACTTTCATAATGGGTTATCCCACTGTGGACATTCAGTACTTGTGGAGTTCAACTGTTCAATCATTAAATGGGCGGAAATCTTAGATGTAGGGGAAATAGTCAATTACCTCATTGTTGTAGGTTTACCAGCTTTTGAAATGCTCATGTCTATCTGCAAATGTGGTTGTAATAGAGATATATAGCAAACAATATAGAGGGGGCACCCAGATTTGAACTGAGGACCTCTTGATCTGCAGTCAAATGCTCTACCACTGAGCTATACCCCCTGTGTCTGTAGCTCAGTCTCTTATACATTACATCTTATGGCATAATAAAGTTATGAGTGAATTTTAGTAGCTGTACTCTTTTCAGAAAAACATCATATTAATCCTCTTTAAAAATAAAAACTCAGCTCTGTACCTCCAAATTTTTGGCGGTCTACATAATTTTACCCTGTTAAAAGGGTTTTTAGTAGTTTTTCCTTCCTCTTGCTGAGGGTTAAGGACAGAGGATGTCACACCATGTTAAAGCCCTATGAGAAAAATTGTGATTTGTGAATATGGGTTATACAAATCAAATTTGATTGATTGATAACAAATGTTTTTTATGTCGATAACTATCAATATACTCCCACACATTTATTTAACAATGATTGATTTTATTTTTACCAAAATAACATTATTGAAATTTACACTGTGCTAAATTGATTGAACAAGTTTATATTTGATTATACAATTCCTTGTCAATTGACTGAATTGAATTAAATAGAGATTACGGAGAATTAATACACTTTGGAAACAAGGTATAAGAGTATACATGTACATTTAACATGGCCTCCAGAGGATGTTCAAGTCAGCAATTAAGATTTAAAAAGACAAGAAACATACAGAAATGAATGAGTCTTTTCTTTTCAGTGCTGAGCAGCGTTGATCTAAGTTGTTTGAAAATTCGAGCTGTGAAACTTTGACAGGATTTTCCGTTGTAAAAACAAATGAGGGCCTTGAGACGGGGAAGCACCTTCGACGCTCTGCCGCCCTCGGGGGCAAATTCCCTGCTCGGGTTTAAAACTTCCCTTGAACCAGAATAAGGCGAGGATGATGGACAATACATCAAGATATTATATTTAATAAATTGACAGACTTCAGATGCAGCAGTTCCTCCTTTTCAAGCGTAATAATGACGCTAAGTAGAGAGCAAACGTCGGCCAAGGCCCAGAAGTTCCCCTTAAATTCAAGTCATAGAAATCAGTTCCCTAAATATGATTTTTCTTCTAGATCCATGAATCATTGGATCTTCTATCTTGAAATGTAAAAAAAAAAAGCTTCCTGAGGGCTTCTTCCCTGGTAGTTATTACACACTTCTGCAAACAAACCCAAAAAACTGATGCAAATATACAGAGGTAATAATTATACAGCTAGAAAACCAGTTTTAAAACCACACATTTGATGTGTAACCTCACATTAAATTTGGTGCTAAACTCATTGAACAAAGACAGCACTTGTGCAAAGGTGCATTGCAGTAATTCATATTTAGATTATATCTGTGTCCTGTAGAACATCTGAACCACAAAGCAAGAGTCAATGTTGTGTTAGGGATGTGGTGAAAGAGAGTGCGGTGTAAGTAAAGTCTCTGCAGCAGCAGTGAGGAGACGACAGTCCCGAGGAATCCTGCAGAATCCGGCTTCTGCCTCCTTCTGATTCTCCTGCAGCTTCATGGCTGCAGAGTGAGAAACCTGAATTTACTGAGAAGCCTCCTTGCACCTGTGTTTCCCATTTTCCTATTCCAAGATGAACGACCTCTAGTGAAGCTCGACCGCTGCTCTTTCCAGTCGAGGTTATTTCCCCAGCGTGGGGGCAAACAGAGCAAAAACCCACGAGGACCCGAGCTCTTAATTTGGGAAAAAGCACAAGCTGGTGTGAGCGTGCGTGTGCACACAGCCGGGGCTCAGACGGCACGTACGCCAGACGCTAACGCACACATCACACACGCTCGATGGAGAGACACTTCCCTAAATTTACCATGTGGGGAAGTTCTGGTGGTTTTTCTGTGTAAATTTGCACAGTTGTGGTTTTTACCGAGCAGCTAAGAATAGTCCGTACGGATGCTTGGAGAAGAGGAAGTGCGTCAGCGCAGGAGGAATATGAACTTCAGGACACATTCATCCATTCACACACAGGCGGCTCCACACTGGGTGTGTATGACCCCCACATAGTCAGGGTCCTTGTCCTGAATGCAGCTCAGACTGCAGGTAAACACGAGAAGTTTGAAAAGCCTCTGAAGTAGGTTGTCTGCGCTTCGGCCGTTTTACACTGGAAATCATTTCTGTGTGTGAACTAGGGTTGCAAAGGGACAGAAAGTTTCCATGGGAAGTTTAGCTCGGGAATTTTGAAAAAAAAAAAAACTACGCAAATTAAACGCTGAGCAATAAAAAACATCATTCAAAACTCTATTTTAAAGATGTATGGAATGCAGCACACGCTGCACGTTGAGTTTCAACCCTCCACTGAGCATTCTTCCATCACATGCACAGATAACTCCCAGCATCCTTCACTCTACAGCAGGACTATTGAGGCCTGCTGTAGTGTGCAGGACTAGTCAGGTAAGTTTCCATGATATTACTGGGCAAAATATATTAGCATGCGGATTGAGGATTGTTCATCTGTTCATCTAGCCTATTTCCATTCATTTATCCATCAATTGTAAAATATGTTTACAGACGATTCCAATTGTTTGGCTAACTATTTATATCTCTGTCATTGCATTAGTGTTTTTTTACAAACTTTTTTCTCATCTTATTTTACAGAACAATACCACGTGCACTATCTCATGTGTGGAGACATTTCACCCCATCCAATGTAGAAGGAAAGGCTGTGTACATTTGCAAATACTGTGCAAAGACCTATGTTAAGAATGACACAACGATGCAGAAGCATATAGTCAAGTGCCCAAAGTTTCCTCAGGGCTCAAATCAGCCTATGACAAAACAAAATTTTTATATTTATGTCTGTATATGACAAGGTTAGTATAAATTACCCACAATTTCCAGTTTATTCCCGTTAATTCCCGTATATTCCCATTTATTCCCGTTAATTCCCGTATATTCCCATTAATTCCCGTTAATTCCCATGGAAAGTTTCCAACTTTGAATATTCCCGGAATTTTGCAACCCTAGTGTGAACAGACGCAGGAGTTGAGAGAAGAAGTGTTTGCTGCCCGGACTTTGTTTTCATTATCCAGAACAAACAGGGTTCGGAGATTTGCTTCAAGTAAAGAAATACTGTGAATCCTATTTGTTTCTCTTTATTTTTACTGCATATGACCCGAGGAAGAAACCATTACATTCTGAGCTGGATCCAGGATTTTTTTTTTTTCATTTTCTTTATCATCGTGAGAGATCTGACGTTTTCTTAATATATCTCTTGGTTTCTCAGAGAATGATTTATGGATCTTGATGATAAAAATCTTGAGGACTGATATGGTTGGACATTAAATCAAAACCGTGAAGCCTGCACACGTTTCTTTTTGCTCTTGTAGCCCATTGTAAAACTGCAGATGAATAAAACATAATAAAACAGCAAAAAACTAAATGTTTTAAATAATTTCGTCTGGTATTCACTCAGGTGAAAGCAACACGCCTCCGTGGAGCTGCACATTGGTTAAAGAGTAGTAACCTGATCTGGATTCAACCTACAGGACTTGACTCACAGACTCTGGGTGTGTCTGCAGTGACTTGATGTTCGACCCCAGACTGAGGTGAGTCACTTCGCTCTCATGCAACACAACAGTGGATCACAGCTTCAAACACCTTTTTCATTGAGGGATTATTATGAGATTACCGTCTATTAATATCAAGGAAACTTCCCCTTAAATCATGAAGAGGAATCCCACGAGTTTATGGAGAGATTTACAGACAAAATGCAGGAAATCAGAAATGTTCTGACTCTCTGGGCAGCGTGACAGTATCAGACGTGTCTCACTATTCCCAGAAAAAGAGGGGAGGATACGAAAATGGGTCAGAACTGGAAGGCAGGTGAGGGGGTTAATGAAAGATGTAAGAGGAAAGAGGGAGAGAGAGAGAGAGAGACTGGAGTAGAAAATGACTGTGAGCTCAAACTATTTCTGGAATGCACCTTCTCTCTTAAAGTCTAACCAGGCAACACGCACACACAGCGACAAGCCAACCTGTTCCTACAGCTTGTGATAAGGTAATAAGGGCGTCGGGTTTCCACTCGGCCTCCACAAACACCATCTGATTTACGGGACTTCCTGCGCGCTCATTACATTCTTTGATATTAATACTCCCGTGTGGGTGCTGCTTCTCGTGTGTGTGTCTGTGTGTGTGTGTGAGTGTACTCCTGCCAGAAACTATATACAAACTTATAAATGTTAATCCTGAAGAAGAGGAGGAGGCGTGTCAGTGTGTGTGTGTTTGCATTTCGACATAATTTGTTTGTGCACATGTTTGCTACCGAGGAGGTTGTTGGTTTGTTAGTTTGCAGAATTTACGCAAAAACGAGTCAAACGATTTCCCATAATTCAATTTAATTGAATATCTCTGTTTTACCTCACATATATACAGTACACTGTAAAGGTATCTGTCTCTCTCCCTCCCTACAGTAGGATTTCTGGTTGTAATTTTGGTGTTTGATATATTTTGCAGACGTGTGTATATACTGTGCCTATGTGCTGGCAGGACCATCGACTGTATATAAAGATGATTGAAGCATCTCTACTTAATCGTACTGTCCTGATATGAAGCAAAAATATGCTGGACACAAATGCTGTCTTCCTGATTGAGCCACTCACTCTCTACCAATCACGAGTCAGTCTCAGCTGTAATTTATTTCATTCAGTTTTTACATTATCAAATACATATAGGGAAAAATTGACATTTACACATCTGTGTGATTATAACTTCCTCAAAGGACAGAAACCTTCCTTGAGAATGTATTTTTACTTTTTAGTTTGGCAAATCCACTAACATGGAGGAGGTGGGGTTTATGACCTATACTGCGGCCAGCCACCGGGGGAGCTGTCATGTCATCCAACTTTAGACATAAACTAAGGAACTAAGTAACTATTAATGCTTGGAGCTGATGTGATGGTCATAACAACAACCACCAACCACAGTTTCCTGGTAACACAGGTAATAAAAATGGAAGATAACCTCCTATTTTTTTATCTTACTTTAAATTTCTTTACAGTAAAAGATAAGAGAACTATGAGTCTGTGCTCAACGTTGGATTCTCTCATCGTCCACGTTTCTGTCACTTCCACGGTTTCCTGTTTACATCCGTCTGTACGTCGGAGAGACTTCACACCAGCAGATGAACCATCCGAGGGAATATAGTGTCAGTGTCCTCGGCTGCTTTGTCCTTCATGAAGGAAGTGATCAGTGGGAGCCGAGTAATAACAGGAAGCTGGAAGTTAAAGAGGTTCAAATGGCCAAAGTTCTTTTCATCCCGCTGCCTTTCAAGGGGGTTTAGTGTGTGATGCGCATTAATACACACATTTAAACACACACACACACACACACACAAACACACTCACACACAGGCACACACCAATCTGAGAGCTCTCTAATGTGCTGCCATGCAGGTGTGTGCTAATCTTCTGAATCCGATAATAATGGCAATTCTGATCTTCATACGAGCCCACGTAGATCAAGAAGCTGTTTAGGATGTTTGTGAGTGTGTGTGTGTGTGTGTGTGTGTGTGTCATTATCAGATTGGTACACACAAACATACACAAACACACACACATTTAAAAAATAATACATTCACTGTTTTTAAATCCAGTAGAAATTTTTGGCTGTTTGTTATATTTTCAGTGGGTCATCCATCAGTCGATCCTTTTCTTCTGAACAAGATATCTCAAGAACGCCTGAAGGAATGTGGTCAAATGTTCAGTTGGACTCAAAGATGAACTGATCCGATTTTGGTGGTAAAAGGTCAAAGTTCAAGTTCACAGTGACCTCATATGAGTCCGTAAAGTAAATCTGTTGGCTAAAACTGATGCTGAGAAGTTGATGCTCCACTTGAAGTTTGTGTGTGTGTGTGTGTGTGTGTGTGTGTGTGTGTGTGTGTGTGTGTGTGTGTGTGTGTGTGTGTGTGTGTGTGTGTGTGTGAGAGAGAGAGAGAGAGAGAGAGAGATACAGAGAAATAGAGAAATAGAAAATCTGACTTTCTGACTTTTGCTAAAGATGCTATTAGTATTTTTACATTAATTTGCTTTTAGAAAATGACCAACAGTCGACCTCAAAAATGTCCATTGTTGACTCACTGGTCCCTTTTTGTTGAGTGTTTAACGACTACTGTTGAACACACACACACACACACACACACACACACACACACACACACACACACACACACACACACACACACACACACACACACACACACACACACACACGTCTATTGTAGTTCACATTATGGAAAAGACGATTCCAGCCTCACAGATACAGATCGAGGGGATTTACTGCTCTGAGACAATGGAAGAAACAGAGAGAATCAAGTGCACTGACATCACCACCTAATCCCTGGAGAAGTTAATGAGTGAAAAAGAGAGGGATAGAGAGACGCTGGAAAAAACAGATGGAGAAAAAGAATGACATCATGGGTCTAGCTGCTTAAATTAGATTATAGAGGTTAGGAAACAAGGTTGGTTTGGGGATTGGAGATGGAAGAAGGAGGGAGATGGAAGATCGGAGGAGAAGATCAGAGAAGGTGGGAGGAAGGATTGAGGGAAAAAGACAGAAGGAGATAAGGGGAAGGGAAGGAAAGGAGGAAAGAGGAAGATCAAGGAATGAGGGAGGTGTAGATGATATTGAGCACTGGAAAAGACAAGGAGCGAAGACACAAAGTTTATATTGAAGGATTAAAGGAGGACAAAAGAAAGAGGGAGCAGGGGAAAGAACGAATAAAGGGGAAAAGAGAAAGGTGTGAGAAGGAGACAGGGCACAAAAAATGGAATAGGAGACAAGGAAAAAGGAGACAAGGAGAGAGGGAGGGAGAGAAAAAGGGAAAATCCAAGAAACCCATTAAACCAAAGTTGAAAAAGTGACACGGCTTCTCTTTCATCAGCGGTCGTGTTCCTCAGGGAAACGTTGTGCAGCTGCACGCCTGATGTGAAGTGTGTGTCTGTATGTGTGTGTGTGTGTGTCTGCTCGCAGCCCGAGGGCTCGACTCAGTGAGTGACTAATTGTGCTGTCTGCTCAACACACACACACACACACACACACCGAGATTACGCAACTATCAGGATAATCTCCTTCTCTTTTTTCCTTCCCTCCAAGGGATGAATATCGACACGTCTGGAAATCCTTCACTTTGCCTAATCCCTGACTTCTGCCTGCATCACTCTGTCCACGCATCCCATGATCCTTCATCACAGTAATAAATAATCCCTTTTAAATGAGAGCGAAAACTGTGTTTAGAAAAGGTTGTCGTCACTTTTTATCGTTTTGAATCTGAAGCTTGAAGGTATAAACAGTAAAACTGTGTTCCCACACAATCAAATCACCAAACACTCGTTCTGCTGTAAATGAGCTTGATCTATTAGTCTATGAAGTGGTTTGACTTTTTATTTTAGTAATTTCTTCCATTTTATTGCAAGTATTTATATCATGTATTATTATTAATATTGTGTACATTGTTATTGTATACAGTTTTCACATTTTCATTTACACATTTTTACAGTACTTCTTCTATCTAATATTATCATGAATAATTTCATAATTTAAACCACTATTACCCAGTTTAATCTTGGTTTTATAAGCCATAATAATAAACGACCATAGTAATAGTGCATAGTTATAGACAGTGAGGCATAAGAAAAAAAGAAAGACCAAAAGAAAGATTATTTTATGTAAATATGTGAATGTACTTTGATGCCACATGTTTCTGTGGCTGCATCTTAATGTTCAGTGTAATTTTCATTATGTCATTAAAGTGTCTTCTTACCTCTCATGTTGTGAATAAAGGCTTTAATAGAAGTTGATGTCATTTACTGTGGTGGACAAAGTCGCTGCTGTTTGATGCAGAGTGAGACTCTTTTATGTGTGTGTGTGTGTGTGTGTGTTTGTATGTGTGTGTTTGTGTGTGCGTGCGTGCGTGCATGTTTGTGTGTGTGTGTGGTTGTGTGTGTCTCGCCGGATGAACACAGAGTGTGAGCCACAGTTCAGGTAGCGCTGAAAACACAGAGCAACAAGTGAAAATCAAAACAGAGACAGCTGCTCCAACACCAGCTCACTGTGGAAGACTGAGCGCAGACAAACACAGAATGAAGGGGAAACCAGATGAGGCAGATATGAGGAGGTGACAGACGGGCCAGGAGAGAAGGAGAGGAGAAGGAGAGGAGGAGGAGGAGGAGAGGAGGAGAGGAGGAGAGGAGGAGAGGAGGAGGAAAACCATTCAGAACCACTGTTGTCCTCAAGTATTTCCACTGATCTCAGTAAAGAGAGAGTAAATGAACAGGTTGTAATGAGCATTAGCGAGATAAACCTCAACATGTTTAATTTCTATTCACAGGAAATATCCACAACTAGATCTGTGTCCTTTGGGTCGATTTGATCTGACTCCAAAGTCTTCCAAATCTGATTTGTAGTGTTCACTTAGTATTGTCATGTTTACTTTAAAATATAACTTTTGAAATGTAAGGAAATTGTAAAACTTCCGTCTCCCTTGAGGGTCGCAGGAGGACAGAGTCAGGACTCAGTCATTCGGTCACCAATTAACCTAAACTACAAATCTTTGGACTGAGTGGGAATTCAATATTTTGTAAATAAGTTATCATTTCCTTATTTCCTTATCATTACATATTGATGAAATCGTAGAAAAACGTCCTGTCTGTTAATGTTAAGGGAAGTGACATTTACTTGCCCTTAACCAAAATGTATTTGTTGTCTGAACCCACCCACAGACTTTAATTACTTAAAGGATCTCTTCTTTCATTCAGTAAATACATCAATTTTTTACATTTCCTACAAAATAAATGTGTTGCTGTAGCTTTGTTGAACAGAAACTTTACTTATAGAAGTTTTGTTTGGTTCATCAGCTCTTGAAATTCCACATAAATTTGTGTAATTTGCGACTTTTCCTCACTGATTGCATATTTGACTCTTTTGCATTTTCAATTTAAGAATAACAATTAAAGCTCAATCAACAGTTATTAGAACTTCTTCTCATCCTGTGATGGAACTCAGTGTTCGTCCTCCAGTTACGTGTGTGCCTCTGCATCTACGCACAACAAGTTTTCTGTTTGTTTCAGTGGCTCAATGCAAACCAACACAGGGAGAACATTGCAGTTGCATTGAGTAAAGACAGGTCGTGCAGAGGGAAGTTGAAGTCGAATGTCCGCAGGTCGTGGAAAAAATCAAACTGTCTGCAGGTCGTGATCTGGGCAAACATGGATTGTCTGAAGTTGGCTTCACACTCTACATCTGGTGGATTTGTTCTCGTAAATCTCTTCCCCCCCGAACGCTCAGACACACACTCACTCCGACGCACTCAGACACTCGTGCTCTCTCACACACCCGCTCCACCCGTCCTGGCCTTTCATGTATCAATGGCTCCATTGATAAGACCTGCGTGAGGCTCTCTGGGTGGATCCTGGTTTTCAGGCCTCAGCCCGACATTAGACATTCTGACCCAGAGTTTCCACACACTCACACAAGCTCAATGTGTTCAATCAATAAGTCAACAACAAATTACATTAACCCAATATAGCTGTTCCACAAGTTAAAGTCACTTTATCGGGACGTAGCAAACGATGCAGAGATTCTAATAAGTGAAGAGATTTTGGATTTAATGGAATATTTATTTTCTTAACTGGTGCTCAACAGGTCCTGCAGCTCTGAAGTCAATTTTTCATTCATAGTCTCCACTGACGTTTCAGAAAATCCTCATAAAAAGAGTTTTAAATTTCAAATCAGTTCGACCAGGTGTGAGATGAATTGTGACCAAAAAACATTTAATTCAAAGCAAAAAATACCTTAAAAAGCCAAAGTACAAATATTTTAATAGTAAAGGAACTATATAACTATATAACTACTTCCCATAAACTATTGCAAGTGAGCATTGAGCAAGTTGTCTTATCGTCCATCTTTACAAACTCTTCGCCCTTTATTCCTAAATAAACAAGGGAACCAGGGTGAAAGGAAAATTCTCCCCTCGGGCTAAATGCTCACAAACTAAAAGTTAATGAATATTAAAGAGTGGTTTTATCGAGGCGCTGCTGCTGTCGTGTACAGTCGAGTAAGAGAAAACAAAGAGTGTTGCCGGGCTGGTCGGGTTCAGACAGGCTGCGGGCAGAGATCCAGACGTGAGCTCAGAGGGAGACTCCCCCGAGGAGGTGAGGAGGAGAAGGTGTGTGGTGACTACAGCTCCCACCAGGTGAGGAGGAGAAGGTGTGTGGTGTCTGCAGCTCCCTCCAGGTGAGGAGGAGAAGGTGTGTGGTGTCTGCAGCTCCCTCCAGGTGAGGAGGAGAAGGTGTGTGGTGTCTGCAGCTCCCACCAGGTGAGGAGGAGAAGGTGTGTGGTGTCTGCAGCTCCCACCAGGTGAGGAGGAGAAGGTGTGTGGTGTCTGCAGCTCCCTCCAGGTGAGGAGGAGCAGGTTTGTGATGTCTGCAGCTCCCTCCAGGTGAGGAGGAGAAGGTGTGTGGTGTCTGCAGCTCCCACCAGGTGAGCAGGAGAAGATGTGTGGTGTCTGCAGCTCCCACCAGGTGAGGAGGAGAAGGTGTGTGGTGTCTGCAGCTCCCTCCAGGTGAGGAGGAGAAGGTGTGTGGTGTCTGCAGCTCCCTCCAGGTGAGGAGGAGAAGGTGTGTGGGGTCTGCAGCTCCCACCAGGTGAGGAGGAGAAGGTGTGTGGTGTCTGCAGCTCCCACCAGGTGAGGAGGAGAAGGTGTGTGGGGTCTGCAGCTCCCTCCAGGTGAGGAGGAGAAGGTGTGTGGTGTCTGCAGCTCCCTCCAGGTGAGGAGGAGAAGGTGTGTGGTGTCTGCACCTCCCACCAGGTGAGGAGGAGAGGGTGTGTGGTGTCTGCAGCTCCCTCCAGGTGAGGAGGAGAAGGTGTGTGGTGTCTGCAGCTCCCTCCAGGTGAGGAGGAGAAGGTGTGTGGTGTCTGCAGCTCCCACCAGGTGAGGAGGAGAAGGTGTGTGGTGTCTGCAGCTCCCACCAGGTGAGCAGGAGAAGATGTGTGGTGTCTGCAGCTCCCACCAGGTGAGGAGGAGAAGGTGTGTGGTGCCTGCAGCTCCCACCAGGTGAGGAGGAGAAGGTGTGTGGTGTCTGCAGCTCCCTCCAGGTGAGGAGGAGAAGGTGTGTGG
Source organism: Limanda limanda (assembly GCF_963576545.1). Classification (NCBI taxonomy): domain Eukaryota; kingdom Metazoa; phylum Chordata; class Actinopteri; order Pleuronectiformes; family Pleuronectidae; genus Limanda; species Limanda limanda. The sequence goes on along the minus strand of NC_083637.1, from coordinate 4,281,828 downwards.
GGTCTGCACCTCCCACCAGGTGAGGAGGAGAAGGTGTGTGGTGTCTGCAGCTCCCTCCAGGTGAGGAGGAGAAGGTGTGTGGGGTCTGCAGCTCCCACCAGGTGAGGAGGAGAAGGTGTGTGGTGTCTGCAGCTCCCACCAGGTGAGGAGGAGAAGGTGTGTGGTGTCTGCAGCTCCCTCCAGGTGAGGAGGAGAAGGTGTGTGGTGTCTGCAGCTCCCTCCAGGTGAGGAGGAGAAGGTGTGTGGTGTCTGCACCTCCCACCAGGTGAGGAGGAGAAGGTGTGTGGTGTCTGCAGCTCCCTCCAGGTGAGGAGGAGAAGGTGTGTGGTGTCTGCACCTCCCACCAGGTGAGGAGGAGAAGGTGTGTGGTGTCTGCAGCTCCCTCCAGGTGAGGAGGAGAAGGTGTGTGGTGTCTGCAGCTCCCTCCAGGTGAGGAGGAGAAGGTGTGTGGTGTCTGCAGCTCCCACCAGGTGAGGAGGAGAAGGTGTGTGGTGTCTGCAGCTCCCACCAGGTGAGGAGGAGAAGGTGTGTGGTGTCTGCAGCTCCCACCAGGTGAGGAGGAGAAGGTGTGTGGTGTCTGCAGCTCCCACCAGGTGAGGAGGAGAAGGTGTGTGGTGTCTGTAGCTCCCACCAGGTGAGGAGGAGAAGGTGTGTGGTGTCTGCAGCTCCCACCAGGTGAGGAGGAGAAGGTGTGTGGTGTCTGCAGCTGCCACCAGGTGAGGAGGAGAAGGTGTGTGGTGTCTGCAGCTCCCACCAGGTGAGGAGGAGAAGGTGTGTGGTGTCTGCAGCTGCCACCAGGTGAGGGGGAGAAGGTGTGTGGTGTCTGCAGCTCCCTCCAGGTGAGGAGGAGAAGGTGTGTGGTGTCTGCAGCTCCCACCAGGTGAGGAGGAGAAGGTGTGTGGTGTCTGCACCTCCCACCAGGTGAGGAGGAGAAGGTGTGTGGTGTCTGCAGCTCCCTCCAGGTGAGGAGGAGAAGGTGTGTGGTGTCTGCAGCTCCCACCAGGTGAGGAGGAGAAGGTGTGTGGTGTCTGTAGCTCCCACCAGGTGAGGAGGAGAAGGTGTGTGGTGTCTGCAGCTCCCACCAGGTGAGGAGGAGAAGGTGTGTGGTGTCTGCAGCTGCCACCAGGTGAGGAGGAGAAGGTGTGTGGTGTCTGCAGCTCCCACCAGGTGAGGAGGAGAAGGTGTGTGGTGTCTGCAGCTGCCACCAGGTGAGGGGGAGAAGGTGTGTGGTGTCTGCAGCTCCCACCAGGTGAGGAGGAGAAGGTGTGTGGTGTCTGCAGCTCCCACCAGGTGAGGAGGAGAAGGTGTGTGGTGTCTGCACCTCCCACCAGGTGAGGAGGAGAAGGTGTGTGGTGTCTGCAGCTCCCTCCAGGTGAGGAGGAGAAGGTGTGTGGTGTCTGCAGCTCCCACCAGGTGAGGAGGAGAAGGTGTGTGGTGTCTGCAGCTCCCACCAGGTGAGGAGGAGAAGGTGTGTGGTGTCTGTAGCTCCCACCAGGTGAGGAGGAGAAGGTGTGTGGTGTCTGCAGCTCCCACCAGGTGAGGAGGAGAAGGTGTGTGGTGTCTGCAGCTCCCACCAGGTGAGGAGGAGAAGGTGTGTGGTGTCTGCAGCTCCCACCAGGTGAGGAGGAGAAGGTGTGTGGTGTCTGCAGCTCCCACCAGGTGAGGAGGAGAAGGTGTGTGGTGTCTACAGTCTGCTGCAGCTCCAGCTCTGCCCTTTGGCCGGCGGCAGAAGCTGTGGTTTTATCAGACAAGGCTGAGGAATTGTTCATTACTGTGGAAACATAATTTGTCTCTTAGTCAGATTGTCTGATCGAATGAATTACACAGAAGATAACATGTCCCATTTTCCATTTGTGTTGTCGAAACATTTACGACCCAGTGTTCTCCGTCATGTGTCTGTGTGTACTTCTCTTGATGTGGTCGTATCCATCGCTACACACTATACAGCCCTTGTTCTATTTATACCCTCAAACAGTCGTGTTGTGGTGCGTCTGCAGTGATTCACAGTTTTTACACTCAGAGAAATGATAAGATTTTTTATGACTTTCAGGGGAACGGTCTAAAAGCACAGAGACAGTTCTCACTCATACCGTGTGTTATATAAATGTGTATTTGAACTAAGTTATACACAACAACCACTAAAAGAAAATCAAACTTGCACAAGAAACATAAAACCAGCCCTCCTCCGTGTTAGCAGTTGGGACATGGACTAAACTAAAAAGCCAAAGTGCACGTTAACTTTAAATTTTCCGAATTACATCAAAAGCATAAATTGGCCGAACCCATGTGTTGGATATTTTGCCATTTTTGTAAAACATGAGGAAGTAGAGACATGTCATCCATCTTTATTTACAGCCTTTAGGTTCACACCTCAATTTAAAACAAGAAAAATGTAAAGCTTGTCTCTTAGAGATTGAAAAAAGTTCATTTTGTCAAACCAAACTGACTCATACAACCTCTTCTCCACCGAGGTGATGTACAGAGGTTTGTCCCATGTTTGCCCTTCTGGTTTTTCCAGTGTTGAGTCATGTTCGATGTTCGTCAGAAACACAACACGCAGCAGAAGACAGCACGACAGAGACCAGTGACAGTGCTGCATCTTTCTACTTCAGTCGCTCTTTCAAACACAAAGCTGAAGAAGAAGTTCAGTGCACGTCACAGCATCGCCCCGGAGAAGGTGCGGCGTCAGCGTCTAGACGGTGAAAATGAAGAAGAAGAAGACATTAGCACGTACGCCCGGGTGTCATGATTCCATCACCGCTGATCAGAGCTGGAGTCGATAAAAACCCTTCTTCTGCAGCATCATTTCACCCGAGTTGCCAAGACAACAGCCAGTTACTATTTGAATATTCGATTTTACCAATATCAGCTGCAAAGAGATTTCCTGTGACAATGCTGCTGTGTTTATTTAGGATTTAAGCTTTATCTGAACTTTCAGTGGATTGTGGAAGAATCTTGAAAAACAGCCTTTTCTCCCACTCACTCAGTAAAGATAGAAGTCTGAGGAGGTTCATTCTTCTCCCTGGTCCCGGTCGACTCATCCACAGGACAATCTGAGGAAGTGATGAGATGATGTTTAACGACTGAAACCAACAAAACAACACAGTTTGTCCTTTTAAGGAACCTTTCCTCCGTCTCTCCGTCCCTCTCTCTCTCTCTCTCTCTCTGTCCACTACCTGTGATGTCACTGATAAAGAATTCCCCGCCGGCGAGACTTCTGTTAATAGGTGACCAACTCTGACAGGGACTTACCCCTGTGCCATACACACACACACACACACACACACACACACACACACACACACACACACACACACACACTCACACAAAAACACATTTATATACTGACACATTTTTAAACACTGACATAATGCGGTTCCCAAACCTCAACCTCATCCACCACTACTGACTCTCTGATCCGAACCTTTCCCCTCAACCACAAACTAACCACTGACCACCAACTTTAAAAACTTAGTTTAAGATCTTTGAAGGTGTGGGAGAAAGTGAGGGCCGACCAAAATGCTCTCACTCCAAAAGTCTAAAACTCAAGACACACACACACACACACACACACACACACACACACACACACACACACAAAGAACAAGAGGAAACTTTAAAGATAATAAAACACATCACTTCCCCAAAGGAGCATGTTTATTTCTATCTTTATTTATATTTTTAGCACAAACAAGCATCATCCAGCCCTGTGGCCGTTGTGATCACATCCTTCAGAAGCACTTGACCTTGAAAATGAAAAGAGGCCCACAGCTCTATCTCAGACTCCATCTGCAAAGTGAAGTTAAGTCAAGAGAGAGTGAAAACTTGCACTCGCAAAGACGTTCAAATCCAGGGAAACAATCAGAAACAGACTCAAGGATAAGTGTACTATGTATTTCTTCAAAGACGACCTCTGACCCCGTGTGCTGCGACCCTTCTTCTGCATGATGGTTATCACACAGAGCCGGTGGAGTTTCCCTGATTGGCCAAATACAGAGACTTGCTGATAAGTTCCATAGCAGCAGCTGCTTTCTTCTGTTTTTTATTATTTTTTTCCAAGGAACGCCCCTGAGTGACTTTCATGAGAAGGCCGAGCGGCATTTCCACCTTCGGATCTGTTTTCCTGCAGGAAAGATGACAGAGTGCGACCTGTCGTATTTGGAATGTGCTGGATGGAATCAACAGGATGGAGATTCCGTCCATAACAAGCATTTTCCGCATCATGTTGTTCTCGAAGGGAAGAACGCAGCGTTTTATTTAATCACCTTCATTATTCTTCTGAGGCACAGTCATTAAAGGCGTTGACTCATTGGAAAAGTGATTCTGGAAAGTTTGAGCTATTATTACTTTTCTTTAACTTCCTTGTGCACAGCAAACTCACTCAGGCAAATCAAATCAATACTGTGAAGTTCCACCAGGGGGCTTAGGATTGTGTAATCGGGTGTAGCAGCTGGAGTCTATAGTTGAGGGTGTTGTGTTATGTTGTTATGAAACAGACTACACCAAATGTATATAAAAGTTGAACAACAGAAATATGTGATCATACAACACAATAACATTAAAGGGACTCTTACCTTTGTTGCATTTTTACACTTTTTGTGGATAAGGTTAAATTGGTATTAATAAGGTAATGACACTCTAAAATGCAAGACAGACCCACCAGGAGTAAAAACAAACAATTATTTCACTCTCATAATATTTAGTGAAAACTTCAACCAATAAAATTCTTCGGACCGAAGGACCTTATTGGCCGACAGACCTGTCTGTTTGCTGCATGGAAACAGACAGGAAGCCCGTCTGCTTCTTGTGGCGCATTCGGGCCCGCGTCATCAATGTATATAACTTACCGGTGCTTCTGAATCCGAATCCATTGCTTTGGTAAACAAAAACTCACGTGCGTGCGCGGAGGCAGTAGGTTGTAAGTCTGCTTGTAAATAAAGTTTCTTCAAAAAAACACCGCGGATGGGAACGAGGGGGTGGGGCATTGGAGGAAGGCGGGATGATTTGAATGTGCTGTAATTCTCAAATGCAACAAAGGTAAGAGTCCCTTTAAGTCAGAAAGTAAACTTAAACATAATCTCCAAAAGTGACACAAGGGTATAAACTCTCTCAAACGTCACATATTGTCCATGGAGGCTTAGATTTGATGTAACTATAACATTAAATATCACAGATGTGTGTTAGTCTCTGTTATGTAATTGCTGTATAATTGGCGTTATTAATAGGGTCGGTTATCTTTTGGATTTTTCCAGATACCATAGGAGTTAAATTAAAACTTTTTCTAAATGCCACCGGTGCCTAAACAATGCCAGAGGTGATTTTCTAAAATAAAAGAACAGTTTTTTTTTATTGCTGAGGCAAATTGGAAGTTGAAATTTAACCGTTTACAGTTACTGAACTTAAATATATAAATGTGAATGACTGCAAAAGTCTGTCCATTACTCCACTACAACAAATTAAGGGATTTAAACAGTAAAAATACTCCAAACTCCAAACTTGTCATTAATTGTCTCCCCTGGAGTTTGAAGTAGCTACTAGCGAACTGCAGGCTAACGTTACCTGTAGCCAGAGCCATGTAGAGATAGTGTTGTCACCAGAGTTGAGTCTAATGTTGACTAGACATGTGCAGTGAAGATGATTATTTGACCTGTAAACAAAATAAGGCACCAAAATCTGTGTTTTGTAGCAACCATATTGAAACAGGATTTGATTCAAAACCCTCAATTCTTAGATCCTCAGAAACTGCAAACAATGTTGGAATCATTTCCTTTGTGTTCATTGTATTAACGTCAATATCTGGAGTAACGACACACACACAGTTTTCCAGTACCTGTGAACTGAAGCCGTGCATCCTGCAGAGGACGCCTGTGCAGCGAGGACACACTGAGGACACCTCATATAGGTCATGTGCACGGCTGAACTTCATGACATCACCGGCGGCGTGGCACACATTCTAATCTGCTGAGCCACACGGAGCGGACCCGCGTGGTCAAGCCTAAGCCGCCCTGAGACCAGTGTGACAGCAGCTGTAATCCGCTCGGGCCCTGTCCACCGGGCAGGACGCTGTGACCTCACTGCAGTGATGTCATCAAGGTGAGTCACAGACTGATGTGAGAGGTGTTACGGTAAGAGACGTCACCTGTGGCATGTTGCAACGCCACGGAGTGAGTACTCGTGTTCTCTTGTTGGGACACAGTATAAACCATAAACTGTGTCTCCTCGAATATTACCAAAGTAAAAAGTCAAAATACACATAAATATTGGTATTTTACTTAGTTCTTATTCCACTGATGTATACTTGGTTTTTCCTTTTTGGTACTTTTTGGTTTTAAATGGATGTTTGACGCTATAAAAACTTAATATGTGAGAATACAGCGAGAAAATTCACAGTGAGCGACCAGACTTTTTGATGATGTTTCAAATACGTGATGGACGTGAAACTGGAAGACAACAAACATCTGACTATTTTCTATAATCTTTTGTTATCTTTATTATTTTTGTTTGGTTCTGTGTTTCTTTTGTTCCCGTGTGTGTTGTAAAGCACTTTGTAACCTTCTTCAGATAAGTTTTATGATGATAGTTATCATACGGGAAAAGAAGGTGGGGCCTTTGCTGAGCTAATGATTAGAGCAACAATACATGTCTTTTGATCCTAGTGTCTTTTAGCTGATGGCTTTAACGGCCAACACCAACTTTAGCTATTTAAAAGGTAAAAATAAGATGCTTCTTATTCAGCAGCCTGGGGAACACAGAGTCCAAAACAAGCTGGTGAACATAGTGGACTATTTATTAGATATTTCCCTCAGGAGTTGGTGGAGACTGATGCTGAATATCGAACTTAAATTCATCACGTGACTGTAAACAGATGAATGGAATTGCTGTTCTGTGTCTGGTGGACTTGTGAACAGGCGACTGTGAAACTCCACACAAACAACTTCATGTGTTTGTTGGATCTGTGTGTCCTCACTTGTAAAACGCTGCACTCTGAGTAATACTTGGTTAAAATAAGGAGTAAATAAAAAAGCCAATAAAACAATTAAATAAAGAGAAGGTTAGGCTGTGATGGATAATAACAGCTCACCCTGTGACCCTAGCTGTAAAGCTAATGGTTGGAAATGGATGAGATCCCCAGAATGACTCAGATTCATGTTCCCATTCCACTAAAGGTGGTCACAGGTCGGCTGATGGATGCTCTGGATCCCGTCCCAGATTTAAACATCTAAATTTGAGCTCTTCACCAGACTTGGGCCATGAAATATTTAGTGAATGTGACCCAGAATAAATGGAGCGGAGGGAAACAGTGCAGCACACGACACGCTAACACTGGGGCAGGGTTCACCTGGCTCTGCACACGGGAGAGGCTTTATAACATCTGGACACAATACATCTGTTAGAAACCAACAATATGTGTGTTTTAATCTAATGGGCAATTCTATTGTCAGTTCACCTTTTCACATTTTTTCCGAAACCTGTCCTGCCCGTGTGAGAATAGAGCAGGAGAATGTTCGGAAAATCCAAATCCAAATATCTCATAGGGAACCAGACGTGTAGATGATGTCAACTTGGGAAAAACAAAGAGATTCAAGAGCTTCAAAGTTGTGTTGATGTGTCGTAAAACAAAAACTTTGTTGCTTTCGGCAGAAGAGCTTCTACGTGATGTCCGGCCTCCTACAAACTCCCCCCCCTCACCTGACTGTACACTGGTGGCGGTGGGAAGGAGCCATATCAAACTCATTAATGTGGATACATTTGGTAATAAATGGGATTTTACTCATATTAATCTCTTATATAATAATTTATCTTCCAGCTCAAACAGCAAATTGCAGTATCTCTATAAACACAGTGTGTTCATGCAGCCTCTCGTTCATCCAGGAACAAAACAAACACGTCCGGCTCTTGTCAGATTTGCAGAGTAAATAAAAGTGCATCATGTGTAGCTACAATGTACACAGCTGCAGCACAGTGTGTACATTCAGTGTGTACATTCAGTGTGTGACTGGTGGATTCACTATGTGCTGCTTCCTACAGCTCGATAACAGATCGCTGGGGATGTGTCTGTCTGTGTGTCTTCTGTAAGTGTGTGTGTGTACGTGTGATTATATTATCTCTTACCCTCCACATCTCTCACTGTGTGTGTTCGCCCATAGCTCCTCTGCCCCCCCCCCAGACATCACACTCTCCGTCACATACAAACACTCTTACTGTTTTGATCACATTCCAACCCAGTGACTTCAGACCAGAAACGGGAAAGCTTAGAGTAGTTGTGTGTGTGTTTGTGTGTGTGTGTGTGTGTGTGTGTGTGTGTGTGTGTGTGTGTGTGTGTTTGTGTGTGTCATACTGTGTGTCATTACATTTTAAGGGGATGACATATTTTAAGGTGAGGTCAAGGTTTAGGTTATCGTTAGGGTTTAATGGTTAGTGTTGGGCAAGTGGGAAATGTGGTTAATGTTAGAGTAAGTCTCCATGAAATTAATGTAAGTAACTTGCAGTTGTGTGTCTGTTTGTGTGTGTGTGTGTGTGTGTGCGCCTATGATGTCAGCTGTTTGTTTATGTAATGTGGTTGTGTCTGGGGCACCAGCTTGGTAGATAAGCAGGGTGGGAGTCTGCCTGTGTGTGTGCGTGTGTTTGTGTGTGTGTGTGTGTGTGTGTGTGTGTGTGAGTGTGTGTGTGTGTGTGTGTGTGTGTGTGTGTGTGTGTGTGTGTGTGTTGTGTTGAGGAGAGGAGGGACATGCCCGACATGAAAGCTCATAAAAAGTGTTGTGATGAAAGTCGTCCTCGGGAGCGATGAGCTTGTCGACTCTTCATTGTTGAGAAACTGATAATCGAGTGTATTCCCGTCTCTCTCTCTCTCTCCCCCCCCCCCCCCCTCTCTGTCTCTCTCCCTCACCCCAGCCGGAGGAAACTGCTGCATAATGATAACAGACCCTGAGACAATGGGTTCAACAGGCGTAAATACACACACACACACACACACACACACACACACACACACAGATATTGTGTTGGTGCAGCTCGGGGGTCAGGGGCCCGGCCTGTGCTGCCGATAGTCTTCTGAAATTATTTATCAAATACAGAACAATCCGGACATACCAGCCGCATTTCTGAGCTGCTCACCCCCTAAAAATGACCTGTGGAGTAAATATCTCTCCCTCCTCCTCCGCCCCCCCCTCGGGTTGGACCTGGTCTGCCCGGTGATAAGGTCAGATCGGGTTTATTTTGAGCTACTTTGAAACGCTGAAGAGAACCCAAGCCCCCAGGGTTTCCCCTTAAAAGCATTTTGTTCTGCTTGTGGGCGGCTTCAGTCTCTCAACAGAAAGGAACAATTTCCCAAAAACCTGCCCAGAGGTTTTCACCTTGACTGGATGCATCACCTGCTACTGGTGTTGTCGCATATTTAAACTCGGAGAATCAAAATACATTAAAAGGTTTTATGAACAGTGGATTTTTGGGGATAAACAGTTAATCAGCACATTGCTTAACTGTCTCTGTAAAACTAATGGAGAGTAACACAGCTGCAATAAATGTGTTGCTTTTAAACTGCTTTATATTACAAAATACAAAATGATGCAAGGATAAACACACAATAAAACACATATCAGGTAGAATCCCTTGTCAAATAAAAACATATATAATGATATAAAGCTATGAGAGAAGCCACAAGCGTTATGTTATAGCAGGTGAATAATATTGCATTGATGCAGGAGGAACATGAACAGTTATTTGGCTCCACTGTGTGTCAGAAGCTCTAAATGCAGCCGAACAGAGTCCACACACTGCATACCACCACCAGGGGGCGCAATTATGTTTCATTCCTGTCAGATCCTGTGTCTGGCACCTTTAGGACCAGACCGGAAACAGTTTCAGTGTGAGTGTGCAGCATCATTTCTATGAACGTGGACCAAAAACAATATACATAAATAAAAAAAAGACGTAAAGAGGACATGAAGATATGAAAGTATTGTTCTAGTTTTGACAATATTCTGTATAAACTGTCAGCATTCAAATCTAATTTATAAATTAAGAAAAATGAGAAATATATTTCTGTAGTATTAAAAAAATGTCTTACGACAAATAAATGTAATCAATATTTTACAGTTTGACTATAAACTTTGTTATTAATAACCATGGATACAAAATTAACACAAATACAACCTATTTATATAGAACATGGACATTTACATATTTACCTTAAAGTCTCCAAATGTAATTTCATTTGAGAAAGTGAATATATATATATTAAAAAAAATTATTGTACTTACAATATTATAAATAATATACATTTATGGAACAACAGTAGGAAATAAAAAAATGTAGTACACTCAATGATGACACTGTATATTTCAGATTAAAATACAACAAAGATTCAAATACACACAAAAGCCCAAAAGAGGAACACAAATGAATAAATATATGAATCCCTAACATAGAGATAAGGTTTAAAATAGCTTCTTGAACAAATATACCCGGAAATCCACTAAACGATACCGTGTGTGTTTTTTTATCTGAAGAACTAGGGCGTGAGAAGCCTTTTATTTTGTAAACCAGAACCGGAACCTGTCTCTCTTCCTGCTGCCAGCATCAGTAGCGGTTGAACCGTCGGCGCTGTCACAACAACCGTCCGTGTGTTCGAGTCCCCCGGACCCGCTGAGACCGGTTCGGACCCCTGACCCCGCTGCTTCCGTCGGGACGCGGTCGGACATGTTTGAGTGAAACACTCCCGGTGGAGAAGTCGAGGATTCTGGAGAGTTTGTGAAACTCACAGCGACAGGACGAGGTGAGTTTCACTCTGAGATCAGGTCCCGGTTCAAAATGGACTCTGAGCTGTTTATTATCTTCTTTAAACATCTTTAAACATTTTAAAACATCGGGAAACATCTGGAAAGCAGAGTTCTGGTCCAGTTGCTGTTTCTTCTCGGTCACTTCAGGAGGATGCTCCTGCTGCTGATGCGTTCAAGGACCAATCAGCATCGTTCAATGTTGTATTGCGTCAAATCCTCTTTAAGAACTTTACATAGTTTATGTTTACTTGTCTTGAAAACATTCTTCATATTATGTAAATTTCTTTTGTACCACAAATGTACAAATCATATTTCACTCTAATGGAATGAAAAGAAGATATGGACACATTTTGGGAAGATTTAAGATAAGATAAGTTCATAAAATCCCTTATAAGTCCCACAATGGGGAAATTTGCGATATTACAGCAGCAAAAGTTAAAAAAAAAATAGGTAACAGTAAGTAACAAAGTGACAAAACTTAAGTGTAAGGGATATAGAAACTTATGAATGGAGTAAAAACTAATATATACAGTCTAAAAACAAGAAGAATATGTGTAGTGAAGAGATGAGGAATAGATGTATAACCATATTAATACAGTTAAAGTAATTGCTGTAGAAACATGTCCGATTACTGTTTCATGCTTTTTTTTCATTAAAGATAATTGTAATGTGTTTAAGCTTAATATTTTAAAATATGGGTCAGTTAAGTTAACTGACTACTTTGAACTATTTGTATGTAATAAGACAAATACAGATTTCTGAATAGAGTCAGATCAATATGATTTTTGGGGGGCAGAAGACAATACCAATATAAGTAAGTAAAAAGAATAGTCAAGCACTTTCAAAGAAATTTATATTTTATTATGATGAACTTTATTATGAATCATATATATAGCAACCAACCACAAGTATAACCAAACATCTAGAATTTGAAATAACATATTACATAAAAATATCATAGTTTGTATAAGAACTTATGTGAACCTGAAATTAGCTTAGAGATTAGCTACTCCATAATACTAAGACTAGAATAGTACAATAGTGTTTGGTTTAAAATAAATACATGTAATAAGTTGAATAAATAAACTGAGATACAGATTTTTAAACAGCTATAAGCAATAAGGGGAAGGTTGTAAAATGAGTTTTGAGGAACTCCACTGAACTCAGGCTTACAGCTGAACGCTACTGTAAATGGTAGTGAAGAAATAAAGAGGAATAGAAAGATGAAATGCAAACATCTGGTTCACGTGGAAACAAACCGACTCAGTAAGTAGCTGCTCAGTTTTAATAACTGCAGCCAGACTTGTTGTCTTCTCTTCTACTTGCAAGGCGATGACTCATCTGCTCCGTGTGTCTGCGTCACGTTTCACTGGCTCCGGCCTAAAGTTAGCCTCAGAATCAGAGTGGCTGCCAGTGCTGCTGTGGTTTGATGAACACCAATTCTCTGAATTCCTTTCTTTACCCGCTCTCCTTCCTTCTTATTTTCACCCCAGCTTCTCATTCCTGCACTTTTTCCACTCATTTATAAAAAAAGAAAATCAAACTCCATCTCTGGCTCTTCAACCCACAACAGCGTGTTACACATTTTTCCCTCCTGCGATTCCACACACACACACATGTTCATCTCCTCTTTGTCGTTTCATCCCTTTGTGTCAGGTTTTCATCTTTGTTGTGGGATTTCTCCACCTTTCTCTCCACCTTTCCTTTGTCCCGTGTCATGTTCTCTCTCTTTGTCTGTGCCCTGCCACTGTCTGCGGTCATGCCACTGAATAAGTCAGAGCGCCCCGCCCCCCCGGCCCAGCCCAGAGCAAACAGCACCACTACACCCAGATCTCTGCTATCCTCAGGTTCTGATCCGGTTTAGATCGATGCTCGTTCACTGTCGGGCTTAATATCCAATCAGCTGATTGATTAATTGATTGATAGAAAGTTGCTCAGCTAATGTTTTGAAATGACAAATCGTTTGAGTCATTTTACGAAGCCAAAATACCTCAAATGTGATTGTCTCATCTTCTCCAACATGAGGATTTTCTTCTTCTCCCTGTTGTTTCATAATATCAAACTGAGTACAAGTGGTTTTTGGATTGTTTCCTGGATACCAAAAAGACATCAACTCTGACCTAAACATATTTCCTGATGAATTACAGAACAAAATATCAATCTAGTATAACTGAAAGATTAAGTCGGAATGGAAATAATCTTCATTTATAGCTAGTTCACATATGAATATATTAACCTTAAAGTCCAAATGTACTTACAATTGAGAAAGATTAAACGTTATTTGACAGAAATGTGAATATATATATATATAAAACAATCATTATACTTACAATAATATTAATATTATACATTTATGGAGCAACAGTAGGAAATAAAAAAATGTAGTACACTCAATGATGACACTGTATTTTTCAGATTAAAGTACAACAAAGATTCAAATACACACAAAGGCCCAAAAGAGGAACATATATGAATAAAAATAGGAATCCCTAACATAGAGATAAGGTTTAGAATATCTTCTTGAACAAATATACCCGGAAATTGTGCTTTTTTTATCTCGAGAACTAGGATGTGAGAAGCCTTTTATTTTGTTAACCTGAACCGGAAGCTGTCTCTCTTCCTGCTGCCAGCATCAGTAGCGGTTGAACCGTCGGAGCTGTCACAACAACCGTCCGTGAGTCCCCCGGAACCTGCTGTCACGTCCCGCCACCCCCGCTGTGACCGGTTCGGACCCCTGACCCTGCTGTGCATTTGTGTGTGTGTGTGTGTGTGTATGTGTGTGTATCTGCTGTTCTTAATTGATTTACAGTCACCAGTGTGAGTCCATCCTGCATTATTGTCTTATGCCCAAAAGAATTTCCCTTGTATTTGTTAAGTTTACGGAGGAGGTTATGTTTTCACCCCTGTCTATTTGTTTCTTTGTTGGTTTGTTGGTCTGTTTGTTTATCAGCAGGATTACACAATAAAAACCCTCTGTGGATTTCCCCAAAAACTTGGTTAAATGATGGAACACGAGCCAGGAAGGAAACCCATGACACTTTGGGGCAAATCTCGATTTAAATAGCTTCTGAGTTGTTGCAAATCTAATTTAAAATCTGGATCTGTAACAGGACAGTTGGGCGTTGGTATGAGTGACTCTACTTTGTGCCAGTGTAGTTGATGAGGACACAGGGGCAGCATGCTGGTGTTCAGGAGGCAGTTCCCCCCTCAAGTGTTACTCTCGTGGTCACTGACAACACTTGAGACGGGAACTTAGAGCCAAATGTGATGTGCTCCTCTGCTGCGGCTCTGTACGGTGAAGTTTGGGGAGTTTTGGCTCATTTTTCCACTGGAATCATGATGAGATTTCATAGGCTACAAGCTTCCTGCGCTGAATAAACAGCTGTTGTCTCTTTGTGCATGTGATTCCCACAGGTTGCTCTGTTCTTATCTGTTTGGCAGTATTCCCCTTCTTGTTGAGATTTGCCTATTCATGACTCGGCCCCCCCCCCCCTCGGGACAAGGGGGAGTCATGCAGTCGCAATTTAACTAGAGCAAAACATTGTTTTCTGAGCCTTCAGCGGAAATACAAAGGCTCCTAAAACTGAAATTGAAAGAATTATGAAGATCTTTCAAGAATTCTATCATGTAATTTGAATCATAGACTAAGTGGATAGTAGGATTAGCTAGAAACAAACAGTATATGGTTATCGTAGAATGGGTGGTGTATTCCTAAAAGGTTGAACGAAAGCATTATGCAAAGCAGGAGAAACAGCTCTGTGCATGTGTGTCCTGTATTCGACTGAGGTGGGGGGGTTGGTATGTTCAGGAGGGTAAAAGTGCTGAGCCAGCAGGCTGCTCTCAGATGCCATTTCAAGTGGACGGGAGGATTTGAGGGAATTAAAGTACAAACTGCTCCGTTCTCTCGCCTCGAAGCTAAAGCCTGTGGACGTGCTGTTAGGAAAGAAATGTGACTGTAACTGTGTGAAAGGGAAGAAAGTCTGAGCTCAGTGACAGAGGAGAAATATCTGTGACCCTTGCTGCTGTTTGTTTTGTGTTAGACAAGAGAAACACGTGTTTTGGGAAATATACAAGAATTTGTGATATTTAGATGCTGAAATTTATGAGTGGGTAGAGAATCTTTTTTTGGATCTAGCAGATGTAAATGTGGTTTCAGAGGGAGAGCGTTGGCCTTAGGAGGAGGTTTAATATCTCGCTACTCTCAGTTTCATATTTTCTAATCCTTGCTATTTATATTGGCTGAAACTCAAGCAACTGAATCTGTGGTCAGTGAGCATCTTATTATAATATCCCTATAATATCACTCAAGTGATTTAAGCAAATTCTACCATGACCCGTATTGAAAATCTCCCTGGATGCAAGTGTGAATATGCAAATGGTATACATTCTTTACTTTAGAATATAAAAGTAAAGAATAAGATGCTGACGTTCAATATAGCAATGTTGAGCATGATGAGAACACATCTGAGCCGAGCTGCCTTTTCAGAGAATGTGTGTATCTGACATCACAGTGACTTCCTGTCTCTATCTGCCGAGGCCACTCGACCACAGCTTCCCCTTTCTGTCTTCTGCTGCCGCTCTTTTCAGCAGCATGAGCTAGTCGCTGCACTCCTGTTAGTCCTGTTCTCCGCTGATATATCGTAAGACTCAAACTTCACCAGGTTAGTTCCTCTAACACTTAACATGTTCATCCGGCACAGGGGGTCAAAGGATTTACTGTAACGTTACGAGACGGGATCCCAGAGAGGAATCTTTTACAGAGGTTTCTTATAGAATAGATTTTGTAATGTTAGTGTTAATTAAATAGCCGATTTGTCCCGTAACTCTTTGTTATGATTGTAAAAACAACTTCCTGATGATGAAAGTATATCTGTTCCCTCAAGATGTCGTGTCAGCCGACACATGTGGCTGTTGTTCAGTTTGCTGCGTCTTCATCTTCACCTCCTCGTGGTTGAGCCACGTTGTCGACACTATAACAGTTTTTCTTTTTCATAAGAACCTTCCAAAGTGTCGATTTTCAAAAACTCCGCATGCACGAGAAACAACAACAACAATGACGGCGGTGTTTCGGTTTACAAATCTTGATTTCAAATTTGCAGCTTAATTTTGCATCACCACACATTATTGGTTGGACCATTATACGTTGGTATTTGATGGATTAACAAGGTCGTCTTTATCGCCACCTACTGGCTTGTTTTTAGTTTTTTTCTTGCCTGAATTGAGATCATTTGTAAAACAAAAGCTGTGTGTGTTGTGAAGACAAGAGCTTGGATTCAAATGAGTCGATACTTGTACAACTTGCTTTACATCAGTGAAGTAGTTATATGAACATGGATTAGAGACAAGCTCCTGTTTACTGTAGTTTTAGGTAAAGCAGATCTTGGAGGGTCTAAGCTTTAGCATTAGTATAACAGTTGATTTGGAAACACTGACACTGTGATAAATCTCCCTGCTACTTATTAAAAAAGTAAATGATGCCTTCACAGATTTCCCTCTCGTTAAAACATAAACATGAAACATCAACACAAGTAGTTAAACTCCTGAGCTGTGGTTTATGCTAATGACCTGCGCCCATAACAACACACCAGTGACCAATGGGATCGCTCAGATTAAGACGCCTGTTACATAACCTTTGTGATGGCAGCGTGTGTGAAACGTTAGACTGGTCTCTTTGTAACAGACGCCAGCTGGAAGTTAAAGAATGAGGTTGTCACTGCTCTCATCTGTTTAACGGTGATATTACCTCCAGATTATTCTTCTCTTTTATACTTGTTGGCTCATTAATCTGTGTGTTTTCAATCTGCTTGTGTTTACGATAAGTCTGTTCTCTGAATATCTCTCTCTTTGTTCTGGAAGCTTCAGATACTTCTAGTTGTTTTTTAGTTTCTGCTCTTGTGGGTGTCAGTGAGTGTTGGAGCAGCAGGACGCCTCCTGTAGATTAGTCTGGATTACAGATTAAGCGAGAGAGCATCTGTCAGAAATTTAAACTGTTGGTATCACTAATATCATCTGCTACTACTCCTCTTTGAACTGGTACCACTTTGCACTGCTGCTAATACTGCCACTGCTTTATAGCATTAGATATTTAATTCAAACCAAACCAAGGTGACACAAACACGTACATTCATCAGTGTGATAACCTAAAATGTAAAAATGTGTTGAACGTGTATTTATCATCTTCTTGTTTTTCTCTCTGGTCCCTCAGTCATGTCTCGGAGGAGTTCTCGCCTGTTGTCCGGTGGCTACTACAACTCAGACGAAGAGTCGGACTCCAGCAGCGTGACAAACATATCCTACCGTGAAAACCCTGTCAAGTATGTAGCTCTGTGTGTTTGCGTGTGTGTGTGTGTGTGTGTGTGTCTGTGTGTGTGTCTCAAGCTTGGATTCAGAAGGTCTTGTTTACAAACTGTGATGTTAAAGTTCATCTGAATCACTGTTTTTCTCTTCTGTCTTTTCTTGTCCAAGGGTTTTCAAGAAGAAGGCAGGCAGCCGCAAGGCCAGCCCTCGTACCTCCAGCAGAGCCAATAGCAATACCAGTTCACCCAGTGTCGAGTCGCCCACCACTGCAGACCAGCGTGATGGTAAACACTACATTACAACTTCCCCTTTGCTTCAGAGTAATGATGACGTAATTTCCTGTCAAAAAGAAAGAAACCTTAGTAACAATAGCATGAATGAAACTTGGATGGGGTCTTTCAGGGGCAATTCGGAAAAAGCCTGTCCAGAAAACTCATGTGTCTACTTGACCCATTCATCTCTGGCTGTATAACGTACATTTACTGGTTGTGACCAGTTCAACATGAATGAGAATCATTTTTAAAATGAGACTCATGTTAAGAGGCTTGAAGACTTAAAGATAAAGTGAACATAAATTTTACATGTTTTTAATATTTCTTTCTGTCGATCCAGTTAAATATCTGGCATCGCAATTAACCTACGACCCCCTGGTGTTGTTTGCACCCAACTCTGGAAACAACTGGCTCAATTGATTAATAATTGAATTAAAAGAAATTGAGAAATTATTAGAATAGTCTTTTGTCGCAGCCCCAATTCAAAGTCTGTTAGAAACCTGTCATTGTGATATTTGCATTTCTAAATAGCACAAGATTTGACGCTGCACTTCTTCGGACCCTTTACAATACACGTGGAAATTATGAAGCTGATAATAGTTCTCGAGATGCTCTGAGAGCCTCAGACAAACAGACAGAGATGTCTGGAAGTACTTTAAAGTTGCACAATCGAATAAAACCCATGTATTCAAAGCTTTTCTTCCTCCTGGTCCTCGTCTCTCAGGCCCGAGTCCTTCTCCCTCCAGCAGCCTGCCCCCGGTGATCCTGAGGACGGAGCCCTACGTCTTCCCGGCAGCGACCCCTCGACCTGCCCTGACCCCGTCATCATCCCGGAGTCGGACCCCCACATGCTGCCCCTCCGTGCCTCCGGAGAAGAGCCTGTACGCTGGACATTACAGCTCCACCAGGCCAGGATTACACCTGAGGCCCAACCACAAGGAGCCGAGTCAGAGCGCAGTGGACAGCTCGGGCTACTCGTCCTCCGAGGGTCTTTACAAGAAGACCCTCGGGACCCCCAGCAGCTCCGTTAGAACCAGTGAGGCTCCCACTCCTGGATACAGGACCAGGATCAGCAGTGCCTTCTTCAGTCTGATGGGTGAGTACGAACATGTGATGATGTGTTTTTAATGTCTCTGACCTGATGATAGATAATAATCTCATTCTTTATTTGCAGACTCGGCCTCGTTGACGGCTGCTGCAGCTCAGTCCAAAGTCAAGGATCTGACCGCTGGAGGTACGGTGTCTTTGTCTTTCCTCCATGTGTACGTTAATGTTCACATTGTTCTACTGGTTTCCTGACCCTAAAAACTATTATTTACAGTGTAAAAAACAGTAAGAATAGGTACAGTGTGAGGATATGTGTAATAAATAGATGTATAACCATTATAATACAGTTAAAGTAATTGCTGTAGAAACATGTCTGATTACTGTTTCATGCTTCAGTTTCATTAAAGTTAATGTGTTACTGTGTTTAAGCTTAATATTTAAAAGTGTGTCAAGTTAACTGACTACTTTGAACTATTTGTATGTAATAAGACAAATACTTATTTCTGTACTGGGGCAGAAGACGATACCAATATTAGGAAGTAAAAAGAATAGTCAAGCACTTTCAAAGAAATTTATATTTTATTATGATAAACTTTATAATGAATCATATATATAGCAACCAACCACAAGTATTACCAAACGTATAGAATTTGAAATAACATATTACATAAATTACAAAATATCATAGTTGCTATAAGAACTTATGTGAACTGAAATTAGCTTAGAGGTTAGCTACTCCATAACACTAAGACTAGAATATGACAGTAATGTCTGGTTTAAAACAAATACATGTAATAAGTTGAATAAATAAACTGAGATGCAGATTTAAAAACTGCTACAAGCAATAAAGGGGAAGGTTGTAAAATGAGTTTTGAGGAACTTCACTGAACTCAGGCTTCCAGCTGAACGCTACTGTAAATGGTAGTGAAAAAATAAAGAGGAATAGAAAGATGAAATGCAAACATCTGGTTCCCGTGGAAACAAACCGACTCAGTAAGTAGCTGCTCAGTTTTAATAACTGCAGCGAGACTTGTCGCAGCTCAGTCCAAAGTCAAGGATCTGACAGCTGGAGGTACGGTGTCTTTGTGTTTCCTCCATGTGTACGTTAATGTTAATGTACACATTGTTCCACTGGTTTCCTTAAGTCCACTGGTGCTTCCTGTGTTCCCGCTGCCACGTGTCTCATTGTGTGTTCACAGCCGTTGCACAACTCTCAGCTCCAGATTATTAAAATCCATGTAATTCTACATTTCTTCTCGTCCCCACAGCAAACACTTGGTTCACCCCTCGCAGGAAGAAGGCTTGTGTTCAGTTTCTCCTCCTCCTCCTCCTTCTCCTCCTCCTGATTCTGTGTAAGTGACATATGCATTTTTACAAGATTCAGGTTTGCAGGTCATCTGATAAAGTTTTACATTTAGGAGACGACTTGTCATACCTGTAGAGTTTTAAAAACTATTTTTTAGGGCGATGAATGAAATTCCAAACCATGATTTTAACTCAAGACATCTGAGAGTAGTAGTAGATCACCAGGAAGTTGTTTTGCACAGGTGGCATTATGTGTTTTGATCTCCTCTGCACCCCCGCCACAGTGTGATTGATTGAGATGGTTGATGTTCCTCAGGACTGTTCTTAAAGCCCCGTGCCTCCTGTTCTCTCCAGGTCTTTGGTTCCTCTTCCCCTTGTTGACTTCTTTCATCTCCCGCATGAGTGTCACAAAGACCCCGTCACCGACTAAACCAGAGAGTAGACCTGTCATCACTGCCACTCCTCCTCCTCTTCCTCCTCCTGCTCTTCCTCCTGCTGCTCCTCAACCCAGCACCATGCCTCATGCACCTGTGGTGGTAGGACTCACCTGCATTTCACTCATTTTGTCTGTCTGTCTGTAATTTCATTTGAGCCGCTAAGAATACAGATTTTCAAAATATATCACTGTTTATAAAGTATGCACTCCTTCATTTGTGTTTAACAGACCTTGTAGCAAGTTTGATGCTGGTAAAAAAAATCTGAGTCAAATCTGACAAATATTATGGTAAATAGAAATAAAAAGTTTTGTCAAACCATATAAAACAAGGAGCAAACAACTAACCACAACAACCACAGCATTTTATATTAATAATATATGTATGGGGTACTCACGGTATCGTAGATTGTCAAATCAGTCGGTCAGGTCGGCCATTTTTCGGGTTGTTGGTTCAGATTACGCAGGGCTGTGGTCCGGGCTTGTAATTGGACATGTTTGTATGTGTATAAAACCATAACGCAGCTCGAAATTCTGGAAAACAACTGTAAAGAACATTGAGTTCCTCATGACAAAGTGTATATTTGTGATGAAAGTTCAGTGTCTTCTTGTTCCTCCAGGATCCAGCTGTTGTTTCTGCTGCTGTAGAAGCCAAGATGCAGATTCTTTTGGTAAGAAGCAGATCCTCAGTTTATCTGTTTTTACTTTTCCAACTTTACCAAAACGTATATTTTAGCAGCATGTAAACCAGCTTAAAAATACAAATCAACACATAGATAGATAGAAAGCGACTCAATCGATTCTCTGTCGATTTCTAGGAAAAGAAAAAGGGTAAATTCTGGTACCTAACTTCTTTTTGTGTGTGTTTGCAGGCAGAGCTGCTGCTGAAGCAGGAGCAGCTTTTCTCCCAGGTGAGACAATCTGTCTGAGTTTTCACTTGTTTCTCTTTCCGTCGTTCCTGTGTCTTCTCTCGTTCATTTATTCTTTGCTCTGTGGGCGGTGGGACGTCTTCACCTGGTGAGGTCAAAGTGGACAAGATTAGAATTAAGATGTACCACAGTGACATCTAGTGGTGATGAGGGAGAACACACGGATTTTGGCATGATTGTGTTTGTTACACAAAAATTACTGAACACATGAACATGAGACTTACTGGAAGGACGTTGTATCAGTCAGAGAAGAAGAAATTCAAGTTTGGTGTAACATCTTCTTCCCTCAGATGAAGGAGCGGATGAATCTGGACCTGCAGGGGATCAAAGCCAGTCTCGACGCTGAGGACTCGGACACTCGGCTGCGTCTGAAGCAGGAAGTCGCCGGCCTGGACAGGAAGTTTGTGGAGTATCAGACGGACAGTCGGTCTGCTGCCGTCGGCCTCAGCCTCCGGATCCAAGCTGTGGAGGCTGAGAACTCCAAGGTAACGGTTCTACTAGAGATGTGTGCAGGAATCTAACCTGCTGCCATGTTTCCTTGAGGTTGTGACTCTAAGATGTGACGGCCTCTTCCTTGTAGCTCTCCCAGGAGTTGTCCTCCATCCAGCTCACGCCTCCTCCAGCCCCTTGTCCTGAAACCCCCGCTGCCCCCGTCCAGGACCACCTGACCCCAGAGCTGCAGCAGGCCATGGAGAGGTGGCTCACCGACCGCATCAAGGTGGGTGGAGACAGACTCCGGATCTAGATGTAAGGCTCGGAGACTGCTAATGGGCTCTAGATGTTCATGATGTTCTGTGTGTGACTGTCTCTCAGGAGCAGGACTTCCTCAGACTTGGGGACAAAGGAAGCGACGCAGACCTGGGACGTCCCATGGCCGACAAAATGGCCGACTTTGCCCTGGAAACTCAAGGTCGGGCACATCTCCACGTCACTGTTCTTCTTCACAGATTACTCATCATTCATACTCACGACCTGTTTCCGCTTTGTGTGTCTGTGTGTAGGAGCCAGCGTGATCAGCACCAGGTGTTCGGAGACGTATCGGATCCGCTCGGCGTGTGTCACCCTGTTTGGTTTCCCTCTGTGGTATCCGTCCGAAAGCCCACGCACCGTTATTCAGGTCCAATCAAACCTCACATCTCTGATTCCTTTAAATCTTCTGTGGAGTCTTCCACATTTCAACTTCTATTCTACTGATGCTTTCACCTGGGACTTACTTTTACTTCCCTCCCTCCCTCCCTCCCTCCCTCTACAGGGTAACCCGGTGCTGCTCCCGGGGAAGTGTTGGGCGTTCCACGGCGTCCAGGGGCTTCTCGTCATCTCTCTGTCTCACCCTGTGAGGATCACCCATGTGACCCTGGACCACCTCCCGCGCTGCAACTCCCCCACCGGCCGCATCGACTCCGCGCCCAAAGACTTTGAAGTCTACGTGAGTCGCTCGTTGTCGTTCGTTGTTCAAGGTCCTGCGGATGTTCTGTGATTCAGTCTCAAGTGGAAAACTGAGAAAGTCTCCTAAAGTGAGTTTGTACTTTGTCTCCCAGGGAGCAAGAGACGAGACAGAGGAAGGAACTCTGTTGGGAACTTTCACCTACGATGAGGAAGGAGAATCCACGCAGACGTTTCAGCTGCTGGTGAGTTCACACCATCACATCTAAAGAAGCTTGAGCCAAGGTTTAAGTCTTTAAACATCTGGTTGGTTTGTGGTCTTTCTGTTTGAATGGAGAAAATAAATGAACCTTTGTCCTTCATTCATTTTGTTGCCATTGTAAAATCATGATATTATTACTTCCAGCTAAATTAACGTCTTTGACTTCTCTTCTGGTCAGACCACATTTGGCTCCTTTGGTTTGAGGAACTTTTTAACCCTGAAAATTAGGGTTAAATCTTCAGTGAAAAGTTCGGACCAAACAAGGAAGATGTGAAAGAACCGTAAATGGACAGAGACTCCATATTTACATAAAGTCAAAACATGACCTAACTACTTCCTGTTCTATGTAACAAAATTAGAACAGAAACTGATGACGTAGATAAAAAACTGTTTTAATGTCAGAATGCACTATGATGTCTCTTTCACCTTTTGATTTAACACCTTTCCTCCTTCTCTCTCTCTCTCTCTCTCTCTCTCTCTCTCTCTCTCTCTCTCTCTCTCCCTCTCTCTCTCTTCTCCCCTCCTCTCGCCTGTGCTCCGGCACCAGGAGCCCAGTGAGGAGGTCTACAGGTCTGTGGAGCTGCGTGTCCTCAGTAACTGGGGTCACATCGAGTACACGTGTCTCTACCGCTTCCGCGTGCACGGGAAGATGGCGTCCACCACGTGAGACCGGCCGGCTGCAGCATCGTGTCTTGTTAAAACATATCAGGAAGGACTTTTGAAATGTGGCTTTTAGAACATGAAAGTCAAATCCATGCTTATGCTACTGAAACGTGTCTGATGTTGATGAATGGAGCTTCTCTGAGTCGGCAGGTTTGCTGTGGTTTGAAACTGCTTAATGTTGAAGTGACAAATCACAGGAAGTTGTTTTTTTTTATGCAAAAGTTGAAGCGCACACAAATGTACATAATGACGTGTTGATTATATTTCTAAAAACCAAATATCTACCTAATAAAACCCTTGGGGGCCTTTTTGCTGTCAGACTTATGAACGTGCCACAAAATAATGTTTTTTTAACTCTTGCTGTTATTAATTGTTATTTAATAGTGATTAGATATTTCGTGCTTCACAATCCCACCGGAGAAAAACGCAGTAAAAAACGTTTCTTTACAAAGTGCAGCAGCTGAATGTTAAACAGTCCTCAGTGGTACGTTAACTAGCTTCTCCCCCATTCGTGAAGAAGTGACTTGAATAACAAAATAATAACAATTGTTTTCTGATTAATGAATGAATCTTCAGTCTATAAAATGTCCAAAAATAATAGAAATGCAATTTAAATTTCCCCAAATCCCTCGTTGACGTCTTCAAATTTATTTAATATGTTGGACCAACAGTCTGAAATGCAAAGTTATTCAGTTTACTGTTGTTTACGTAAAGAAAAGTATTAAATCTCACGTTTTGAGTTGATCAATGTGTTTTGTTTATCAACTATATAATGAATCGGTGCAGGTCAAAGGTCAAAACTTCATATTCTAGTGTCGCTGATGTTGTGACTAAACGTCCTGTAAACACAAGGCAGCGCCGGATGTTAAATTTAATCCAATATTCCTCTGAAAGGTTAAATATGCAGCTTAATACATTTACCTTCTCTGTTTCCTGTGTGAGTTTCAACTCAGTGATTTACTGCTGGTACTTGAATACTTGAAAACCTCTTTTACTAAACCTCTTTGAGCCGAGAGTCACGTTGACTCTGTGACGTCAGCGTTTCTTCTTTCTTGTACGTGAAACTTTTAGTTTTGAATGAGCGACGCAACCAGTAGAGAAAGATTGTTATTTATTTATAAAATGAAAATTTTCATGTCTGAATTCATGTGTTCAGCTCAAGAATTCAGTTTAATTATTATTTGAGTGTATAATCGTTAAAGTTTACACATTGAAAATCTCCTCCGCTCATACAATGACAAACTGCACTTTGCAGCGCTTGCTTCAGGATCACAACCATTTCATGTTCATGTATGTTTTGTTTGGTTTAGAAAATATTTAACACTTGTTGTTATTTCAGGTAAAATCCAGGATCTCTCTGTCTCTCTGATTTCCATAATTCAAATTTAGATGAGATGTAGAAAAACAGAAACACTTGAGAGAGAGAGAGTTATGATTTGGATCAAGACAAAGCAGAATTACATCCCAGTATCAGGAGTTGTGTGTTGGTTACGGTATTTTATAAACCCTTAATTGGCAGTTTATTAGGTACACTTATTATAATGCAGTGTAATAACACTGTACTCTCTGTTCCACACTTCAGAAACTGTCTCAACACAGACATTATAACTCTCAGTAGAGTACGAGGTGTTCCTAATAAACTGCCAACTGAGAACCCTTCGGCGAGGATGAAACTTTCCTGGACAGAACATTGATATAATCTGTGCTGGTAACATGAATTAACAATTGTCATACATTGCATTTCGTGTCTAAACTGGTGTTTGTATTTCCAAACAGTTTCTAGATGTTTTGATTATGTGTAACCATGAATTATGATTCAGAGGCACTTTTGTTAGATACTGAATTAAGTTGATTGGCTGTGTCTGTTCCCTGAACACAGAATGAGAACTGTGGGTCCTTTGTGTTTAAAGCCATATGAACAACACAGAGAGCAAAGTGTTTATCAGAGTCAATTACCTTCCTCTTTTTTTATATTTACACATCTGATTTTCATAGAAATCCTGAAAGTAACTGGAATGATTATTTTACTTTTCTAACAATAGTTTTCTCTTTAAATTGAACTATAGCGCTTTACAGCTACTGCCTGACGTGTTCTCTATTTGACTACAAATCCTATTTGTAAGACAAACTGGGATGTTTGTATGATTTATTAAATAAAAACATTGAAACATATGTATAGTTTGTTATTGCATTTATTGTTTTAAAAGTTATGTTTTCTAATCCTGCACAGGCTCATTACAGAAACAGATTCAGAAACACAAACACAATGTTGTAGCCTATGACCAAATAATGAATGTTGTTGTGGACGTACAATCTATGTTGAGTATGTTCCTTTTTTTATATCGACTCCTTATCACACATATTACATCAGTTTCACAAATTTAAAGAAGATCAAGGATACAAATTTTGTAATTTCAGGTTTGCAAACAAGAATTTACACACACGCAGAAACTAACTGTACTTATTTCAACTTTTGAATATTCTCAGAAGTGACTAGAGGATCTCATACCTCCACCAAGGCTGAACAATCAGAAACATGTCAAATTCTTTAAGTAGAAATTATAAATGAAAAAGAAAGTAAAGCCCCAACCATCTACACAAATTCAAGAAAATCAGTTACATAGATATTACGTAGTCTTGCTAACTAACAAACAAACGCTGATGAAAATGCGCATCTCCAATTAATTATCTCGAATGTGGCAGCAAACTGTTTTTTAATTTGTCCTGCGACAGTTTCATAAAGAACCAAAAATTATTCTTACACCTCTCAAAATAACGTAAGACGTCTCTAACTTGATGACATTAGTCAGACCTTCTAGTTTACAAGTGGCATATGACCTTTGTGCGCCCGTGTGTGCACCGCAGCCATAGATTGAATGAATTTGGAGGGAAACGCTGCAAAGAAATATTTCATTTATCTCTGTGGTTCACGAGCGTCTCTAACCCGTGGTGACAGTCTTGGTCTCGGCAGCGGAGCCGCGGCAGCACGGCAGCTTCTTGGTGCGGGTGAGATAACACAGCGGCTGAGCCACGCTGCTCAGAGACAGAACTGTGTAGGTCACACTGGTGAGGGCCGAGTAGGGACTCAGCAGACCGGGAACACACACCCTCACCAGGTATTCCATGAAGGAGGGGGTGTAGTGGACGATGACCAGCACGAAGGAGGTGAGCACTATTTTGAACGCACGCCTCTTCATCGGGTGGAGCTCCTTCCCGCCGGGCCCGGTCTGCCGGAGGGACCTGAGGATCCGTACGTTGCAGGTGGAGATGATCGCGATGACAGAGCACAGGAGAACCATCATCACCTTCCACCGCAAGGGTCGGGAGAACTTCATCAGCAGGCAACAGAGAGCTGTGACCACGTTCACCACGAAGCACAGGGACAGCCTCAGTCTGGGGACCTTGAGCCGGAGGAACACCAGCGGGTGGAGGACTGCCACGTAGCTGTCCAGACTCAGGAGGCAGAGCAGCAGCGGCCCCCCGGCTTGGTTCAAACTCCAAGCCACGAAGTTAGCCGACTCCATTGATGGAAGCCACACGAACTGGATGTACTCAGTGAGGATCATAAAGCAGAACAACATGTCAAATATGGCCAGCTGGAGGGTGAAGATCTCGGAGGTGCAGCAGATACCAGGTTTGAACAGCAGGAGGCCGATGACCAGAGCGTTGGCCGGAATCGCAAGTGGAGGCACGATGATCACCGTGGGAAGGTAGCAGTAGAGGATCTGCTGGTACGGGATCATCGTTCCATTACCGGAGACGTGGGTCATGTTTGAGTTGAATTTCTCAGTTGAATATCTGTAAAATAAAAACAACACGCAGAACTTTATCACGTAATGAAGGTGTTTCGTTCTAAATGCTCCACGCTCAGGTAACATACAGCATCTGATCGGGTTCTAAGGTCGAGTATGTGTGTGTGAGATCGGTGACGAATCTCCACTTCCTCCCTCGGTGCAGAAATGAAGCCAAAATATCTTGGAGACAGGAGCTGCCATCTTGTGTTGACTGCAGATGTAATCATGGTGTGGAGCCAAATACACACACCCTGCCAACCTCCGCTATCGATCATTTCCTCGGTTTAAAAGCATCAAATAGCTCAGTTAAACCAAACGTATCTAAAAAAGTAGTCAAACATGTGATGAAAACTACAGATCACCAAGTTTTGAGACTCTTTGCGATCTTTGTTTTGGTTTTTGTTGGAACCTAATTGCTAAAGAAAGAATGTTGTCGGAACAGAAAACCAAAATTAGAAAAACATACAACTTTGTCTGATAGATGCATCAACAAAGAAATGCTTAGACTTGAGGCAGAAGAGGAAAATGTTGAAAACTGCCCACAAAGTTCAAGAAAGTGAAGAAATCTTGTATTATGGGATGTTACCTGATCCACTCGTCCTCCATCCCTCCAGGTTTCGTGGTTTATTATCTAAACAAACAAACAGACGGGTGAAAACATAACCTCCAGGCAAAACATCCGATTATTTTTCTTGTACCAGGTGTTTAACTCGATGCAAATTCACTTTGAAGCCTCACATTCAAATCGTGAGTTCTTTTAGCTCCGAGTTTATTTTGTGCGGTTGAGTTTTACAGAGTTTTTCTTTTATTTTTGAGTATTCATGATGTTTGGGAGAAGCTCGGCCGCTCTCCTGATGGAATGACACGGTGGCGTGTGATCTGTCCGGTCGAACCACTGTCTGTGTTGACTCTGCATCGGAGGATTCTGGGGATTCAGTCCAGCGTCATGGCAACAAACCCACTTCTCTAACATCAACCTTTCCAGTTGTTTCCTCTGACGCGTCTTTAAGAAGCATGTCGGTAAAATCAGGTAAGTTTACATCATTATGTCAGAAACCAACATTTATTTTGGATCAGGAGTTTTTCCAGATCTTCAGTTTTAAGACTCAACGTTTTCAAACCCACGACTCGGCAGCAGGTGGAGATAATTAAATATCTGGGGCATCATCACGACATTTAGTCATATTTTAGGAAACTGTGGGATCTTCAATGTCAAATAAAAACTACTGTGAGTCTATAGTATATCAGATTATTACTAACAATCGTTTTGGGCGTATAAACATTTGTGGAAGAACCACTTCCTTTGATCAGATAGTTTGAATCCCTTTTCTTGTGGCTGCAGATGATGAGAGCTTCTTGATATTCACAGGTTCACATCTTTTATCTTTTAGAGTCAATCATTGCAAATAACGTATTTTTTGCATTTATTTAGAAAATAAAACAAGTGAAAGGCAAAAGCCAGACGACAAATAACCCAATATGACTTATTATTATTTTTGATAAAGCACGATGCAACAAAGGGAAATAATAAGAGGCTATTTTTGAACATACTTAAATTGTTTTCTTCTTTTGCAGAAGTCACTTGTGAACATTTTTAATGAAGCAGCAGCATCAATGTTCTGCCCTTAGCATTATAGTTATTTGTAGGTTATCATCCAGATCCACATTTATATTGCATGTTTACTTATTTATTACTTTTACTGACGTCCATTTCTTTTAGATTTTCATCTTTGCAGCTGCAACACAGCAATTTTCCCTTTTGAAGGATCTTTCCCTTATCTTAAGATTAAGTTTCATGAACCCGTGCATCTAACTCAAAAAGAAACATTAAACGTTCAAGTACATAAAAACACCTTCCGTCATATCAACATGTATAATCACTGTACCTGTCACAAACCGTGGCGTTGGTCACTGGGCAGAGATGAGATCAGCTCAGACGCAGACAAACAACTGAAACCTTTTCCTCAACGCCTCGTCTATACGTGGATTGATCCATGTAAATTCAAAGTTGTGTGTGTTTTTAGACCCGGTGCATAGGGACAGCATCATCTGCATTCTGTGACACCACGGAATTTAACTAATCCCTGGACATGAAATGCATCCTCACATCCTGTTTAACCAACAACGTGATCTTTACATCATCGACTTGAGTCAACTTGACACAAACAGAAGAGTTTCTGACTGTTGCTCTGGTTTTAAATGAACAAACACCAAAGAGTCGGGAGATAAAAATCACAAACCACAGATTTAACCACAATAATCTATTGAATGTCGTCATTGATCTGTTTGAATTCATTTGCTACATTCTGCTTGAAGCTGGATATTCACTTTCTATCTCTTTATATCACTTTCTATTTATCTTTTTATTGTATTTAAATCATTTGGGATTTTATTGGACTTTTGTTATATAATATGTGTGTCAACCAGATCACATTCCATAGACATGTGGTGTTTTGTACGTGTAAAATGCCGTAATTTTATGTTTTACTTAATTAAAGTAATGGTTACGCTCTGAGAACACAGAATCCTACAATTCCCATAATGCAACAGGAGGGTCTTTCTGGTAAATGCTCTTGCCAGATGTTTGTAGTGCTGATTTCTTCATCTCAAGGTTATTTATCCATAAATTTGCGTTTCCTTTACTGCTGTAACAGTCCAAATGGGATCACATGACCGGGAACATGCTGGTGTGTAAAATGTGTTTTTAAAATGTGTTTTTAAAATGTGTTTTTAAAATGTGTTTTTAAAATGTGTTTTTACGCACCCCCTCAGGCCTATTCTCTCTCCACCCTGAACGCAGCCGGGGCCCGTTAGTAACACCTTGCATTCGATTTCTCATGTTCACTGGTCTTACCTTGCATCAGCTGTTTACTGAACAGTTGCATCAGTGCTCGGCTGCAGGGCTGCTGCAGATAGAGCACCCACAGGATCAGACCTGGGATCAGCTAACTCTTTTACACTCTGGCATTTAGCGTAAATAATAAAAGGGAAAATGTAAATTTACGATTAATGTCTTTGTAACTCAGCAACTCAGAAAACAACTTTGTGCACAAGAGACACGTTTCCAGTCTTTGCACAAAAGCAATTACTGCTTATGTTCTGCAGGAAGGTTGTTTGGCAATTACTGACGTCCTGCAGGCAAAGACCTTCTTTCATTTACTCAGAGACCGAGGCAATTAAGTCACTAACATTTACCCAAGTGGCATCTTTAACTTCTACTTCTACACGGGAGAGATGCCAACTGAAACCGTCCAATCACTGAAGACGTCTGAGCGGCTCTGTTTAACACAACTGTCCAATCGTAGTTCAGGTCAGGCACAATATTGATACCTGTTAACGCTCAGACTGGTCCGATCCGAAAGGGGCCCTGGTCCCAGTGGGGGGGGGGGTCCTTTAAAAGCCACTGGTCCTGATGAGGTGGTGCCACATGCAGAAGGTCCCCACATGGTGCAGCTCGTCGGACTGCAGGACCCCGTAAACCCTGTTGAGGTGAGAAGATGAAATCACATTTCTGACGGCAAGGCTCAGAAATATTATTCCATCTTCTGTCTTTTCCTTCCAGCCTAATCTCCCTGCATCCACCGACAATGTTCAACTCCACGTGGAGTCCCACCAGCAACTTCTCCGTCAACTCCACCACCCCCGGCCCCCCCGCTGGGCCTCCTCCATGGTACCAGTACCACATGTGCTCAGTGGCTCCTTACGGCTACGTCTTCTACTTCGTGGTGAAGATTCTGAACCTGTTCGTGGGGACGCCCTGTAACATCCTGGTCATCTGGCAGATCATCTCCAAGAAGAGCGACGCCTCCACCTCGGACACGTTCATCTTCAACCTGGCCGTGCTGGACGCCTTCTTCTGCCTGATGACCCCCGTGGACATGATCAACCGCCTGCTGCTGGGGGACAGCAACTTCTGGTACTTTCTGAGATTCACGTACGGGGTCAAAGATATAGCGCCGCTCTTTTTGGTGAGTAATTGTTCCCAATATTTCAGAGTTTATAGAGAAGGCATGAGTGTATATATTTATTCATGTACAACATCCATTTCTATTGCTATTTTAGATTTAATAAAGCTCTTAAAACTCACAGCTTATATAAGTGTCTCTGAATTGAATATGAATCTCATCTTTTTAGATTTATTCTTTTGTTAAATAGAAATCTCATCAAGGTATTTCAGGACCTTGTTTCCAGGGGAAATAAGTAAATTAATAATAATAATATTCATAATTTAATGAGAAATTATGTAATTCATCTGTTTATCTCCCTTCCATTCAATATTTTAATAAAAGAAAAAGTAATGAATTTCACGTATGGATATTTCCAAATAAATTAAAATAGAATTCCAGTATTTTCTGCCTGGGCCCTATGTTTATTTAATGTGTGTTTGTAAATTAATGGTTCTAAGCCACTGTTGCCATGGAGACGAACTACCGAACTGAATCTGAAACATTCAGTCACACACTCAGGGCCCAGATTGAAAAATACCAGAATTGCCTCTGAAAGATTATTCTTATAATAAACTGCACTTTCTCTAGTTTAGTATTCATTTTAAATTCTTCTCCACTCATTTAGATGAAAGTCACTGAAACTGAAACAGGTAGAAATAGAACCAACAGTCACGCCCCACTCCTTCACTGTTCTGCTCCCCCAGGTGTGTATCTGCCTGGACCGCTACATCGCGGTGGTCCACCCGGTGCTCTTCACCAGCATCCGGGACAACAAGATGCGCATCGGCATCTCCGTGGTCGTGTGGGGCTTCACGCTGGCGTACGGCGTCGCCAAAAGCCTCCTGGATGTGGTGAAGGCCAGCGGCATCTTCAGCGGGGTCATCCTCTTCGCCTTCGCGGTCATGGTCTTCTGCAACATCTCCATCATCTGGGTGCTGCGGCGCTCCGTGGCGGGCAAGGAGGTGATGCACCCGGTGAAGAAGAGGGCCTTCAAGACCGTGCTGAACATCCTGGTCATCATCGTGGTCAACTACCTGCCCCCCGTGGCGCTCATGCCCTTCGTGGCCTACTACACGCTGGTGCAGTACCGCTGCCAGATCAGCACCAGCGTGTTCGCCCTCATGGACCTGAGCAGCAGCCTGGAGCCTCTCCTCTACATCACCAAGATGGAGCTGAAGGAGATCAAGTGCTGCGGGCGGAGTCTGTCCGAGAAGCCCGAGGAGGTCAGGGTGTAGGAATCAAGTCACCAATCACAAGTAAATGACAGCTGGACAGCTGGACAAAACCAAAACGCTGTCTCTACAACATCTGGTTCAAACTTACTCTTTCTGGTCAGTTTCCAGAATATTACATCATTAATTTATCATTTACAGTGGAAGTAAATGTTCGTGGAATATATTTAAACACATAAGTTGCATAACATTGTAAAACTAGTTAAAGATGGATTCAACACATATTTGATGGATTCAACACATATTTGTTTGCTGCGTTTCCTCCTCTCATTTTTGCAGATTTTCCAGAATCCAAATGTTTTAACTACAAAGTAGAAACTGTGAGAATAATGTGTGAAGTAAAATAACCATTTGAAAATAAATCATTTTATGGTTTTGTAATCTTTTTGTCTGTGAAATTCTTTCCCTGCCTTAAAACTTTAAATGCACTTGAAACTTCCGTGGTTATAAACGTATATAAACGTATACGAGTAAAAGATTCTTTCTTAACTAGTGTTTAACTCTAACAACCATATGAAACATTTCCAAAAGCGAAACATTCATAAACGTAAAGGAAAACGTTTCGGTTTTAAATGTCGTGGAAGAGTTCTCATTGTGGTCTCCACCTGAAACCAGCAGCTGGTTCACAGAACATTATTGGAGAAGTTTAAGAAAACAGTTTTCAAAGATAACTGAGAATAATGAAAGTAGATGAGGTCTCTGGTTTAAGTGAATATTCCAAGAGAGCAAATAAAGATTTGCACCTATTTCACCTCATCACGTTAATGACGGCCCGGAGCGGTGGCTGCAGCACAGAGCACTGATTAAGCAATTAGTCCTTTATTAAGCCTCATCATGGGAAACACACTGTGAGACCAATTAGCAGGAATGTAATGAGCGGCCACATTGTGTTATTGGTCCACATCATAAATACACAACACACTTTAATAGGTACAGAACACAGATATACATCCAGTTTATTCTGATTAAAAACTCGCTGCACTCGTTGTTTTAAAAAGATTTGAAGTTTAGAATTGTCTTTGTGATCTATATTTTGAAACTTATTTTTGCCTCCACCGAGAAGGTTAAGTTTTCACCCTTTGTTTGTTTCTTTCAAGAAAAAAATACACAACAACAACTGAACAGTTTTTTAATGAGACGTTGTTTCATGGGTCAGGAGTGGATTTACATTTTTACTGATTTCCCAGAGAATAATATATATAAATCTTGCTGAAAAAAAATCTGGCATATCTAGGGACCTGATATCTGTGTGTGCAGTTCGGTGCAGATTGAAATTAAAGGGATCTCCTTGGGGGGGTAAATGAGTGGGAATCATTTTACACCTGAGTCATTTTGCTGTGTATCTCCTTCAGAGCTTCCAGGCTGGCTTCAGGTCCGTCCTCTGAGCTCACGTACCCGGGGTAGGTCGGGTAGAACCGGGGCGTTCTGGGTTCAGTGAGGTCACCTCCTTCCACTGATGACGGAGGTGAAAACAGTGGCATCAACTTGGCATGTGCATAGTCAATCTCAAAACCCTCGAAAATAAGCCCCACCCCCGAGGCACCCAACCCCTCCTCCAGGAGTCGGGACACCTTCTTAGTCGCCAGCACCAATCCTTCATAATCCGTTTTTTCTAATCTGAATATATCCGAGGTCAAAGGTCGGCGTGGGACCAGCACGGTAAGTCCAGGGGAGTTGGGGAAAGGCGTGAGAAAAGCCACGTGACCCTCGTCCTCCCACACGCGCCACTGCTGCTCCTCCCCTCGCACGATGCGTGAGAACAGCCCGGGGTGGGCCGGGTCGGACCCCAGGAAGGTCAGGTTGGGGGGGGCGTCCGGAGACGGGAGTTTGGCTCGAATCTTGGTTTGGATTTCAGTCAGGCTGGAGTCGCTCCATCTGGG
This sequence comes from Limanda limanda, assembly GCF_963576545.1. Lineage (NCBI taxonomy): Eukaryota > Metazoa > Chordata > Actinopteri > Pleuronectiformes > Pleuronectidae > Limanda > Limanda limanda. The sequence continues at coordinate 4,247,606 of NC_083637.1, read as the reverse complement.
CGCTGTCTTAGACGTGCAGTACCCCGGGTCCTGGGCGTTGTGCTCCTCCTCTCCCGCCAGGTGAGGGCGCCACTCGTCATCCAGACCATGTAAGGGCAGGACACAAATCTGTGGAAATGAAAAGGACATAAAAAATGAAAACAGGAACAAACTGTCGAATCCACAGCTGCACGATTTGAGTCTTCATGTCTACTGTTGTTGAAGTGCTGGAGGATGTTGTTATGTGTTGTATAGTGTTCAGCAATATCACCACCTGGTGGACTGGAGTGGAACAGCTTGTTGTAGCCCTGTATAGGCTAAATTTATTTCCACTTGTCTGCCAGAACCTTTTAGTTCCCTTGTGGAACGTTTCAGGGACTAAAATATTCAGGGGTTTTTCCACATCATGGCAGAAGTATAACTTTTCAACACATTGGTGCTGACAAATCAATATTGGCAGTAAAGTAGCTTTAAAGTATGATGGTAAACCTTCTACAGGTCTCACTGGCTTCACTGGACAGCTCTCACCTGGGCCGGCCTGTCCCTGTGGGGTCTGCTGACCAGAGCACACCTGCGGACCCCCAGCCTCTCACACAGCAGCTGGGCCACAGCTCTCGCTCCCAGCAGCCAGGACAGGTACTCCGGCTCCTGCAGGTGGAAGACGCTTCCTCCCGGGCGGCCGGGGGTCCGGCTCTCCAGGATGACGGAGCCCGGGGTCCAGGGCCGTGGGTGGAGGTAGGCCACCAGACCCTCAGACTCCCAGAGGACATGACGGGACAGAGCGGAGGACATTCTGTGGAGCGAGAGGAGAAGATCATGGTGGAAGATTGAAGTGAGACACGTAGATTCTTCTTTTCAAAATAGTACAAAACATTGTGTTACAGTCAAATATTCATATATGAAAATGACATGACAATAAAACAAAACATAATGAAAAGGAAAATAAGATTCTTTTTTAAATTTGATGGGAACATGTGTTTTATTTTCATTAAGCTATGTAGTGATAAAGCTGTATTTTCTACGAATGTTCTGATATTGTCGATTCAATTAAAGCTGAAGTTCATCTTTTTATCTTTATTTTATAGTTTTTAAAACAAATATTTGTATAGATTTAATTCAATGCAGACCCGATGGTTTTTAAAACAAACATTTGTATAGATTTAATTCAATGCAGACCCCGATGGTTTATATTTACATAAAGAAAACATTTAATGAATATGTTTTATATTCCAGTTCTATATGTTTTGTTGTATTTGTAGTTTTTAAATAACTTTTTAGCCTGTTTGTGTTTATTCTGTCGTATTTTTTTTCAAGTTTCCTCCTCAATATTGCAGATATTAAAATAAATTTAACTCTTGATCTCACTGATCAAAGCTGAAATCCTCCTTAAATAAATAAATACAAAAGGAGGATTTCAGTTTACAGCTTTGATCACGTTATAAATAATGTGACACCAACATCAAGCTTTTGCGTTAAAATACGAGCAACTAAATAAATGACATGTGAGCCGCATTTCAGAATTGAGTGACAGGACTCAGTCAAAGTAAGAATCAAAGTGAAAATCAATTGTATTAAACGTGAAAATGACGCTTTGTGTGTTAAATTAGCTGTTTTTTCAAAGGAGTCTGGATCGTGAGCTCGTCGAGTTCCGGGTTGTTTTATTCTTAAATTAACGTTTTTAATTAAAAAATGAACTGAACCGACCTTCTGAGGATGAAGCTTGAAAACAACATCAAGTAACCACGTTACAATAAACTGATTTCTTCTTCTCCTCTTCCTCTTTATAGAAAACAAACAAGTTTAAAAACAGAAACATTAAAACTCACACTTCCTCTTTTCAGATTCTTCTTCTGGCGTTTTGTAAAACTGCTTCAAAAACCTCTACCCCCATCTAATGGACTGAAGGTGTAGCACAGTGGCCCAGAGGGTGAAACAACATAGAAACAGAAATACATCATAGTAGAAATGTATAATTCAAAAATAAAATGTAGAAATAAATGTGGAAATGTGAAAAAACAGGTAGAAATTGTTTCTCTTTCATTTATGCATGAAATTGTTAAATTCTGCATTTATTTAACTATTTACACTTTTTTTGACCTACTTATCCCAGTTCTGTCTTTATCGTATATACTGTACTTTATATATTATTATTTAGCTTCATTTTATACATTGTATCGTTTTTTTTACAAACTTTTTTTCAATAGTCTTTTCTGTATTTGTATTTCTGTTATATTTTATTGTTTTGGTCAGTACATATTTGTAATCTTGGCTGGAGCAACTGTAAAAAAAATGAAATGAAAATCAATTCTTCCCCTGGGATCGATGAAATATATCTGATTCTTACTCTGATATGCTGATTCTTGGTTTGGGGGTTTGAGTACTGAACATTTCTTTGTGCACTTCCTCTATCAATCTATTTACCGTCTGTCTGACAGACCGTCTGTCTGTCTTTACATTTATACCAGGTCCCTCCATCAGGACTGTAAAGGTCAACAACTCTTTATATCCTGTCTCTGCTCAACACGCTCTCAGAAACTCTCTGGCTGCAGTTTGAAGAAGTGACACCAGAGGAAGCTCCTGAGCTGCAGATTAAAAGACAGTGACTCACTATAGAAGATACAATGATCAGGAACAACTAGAACACAAGGGTGCAGTAAAACCTTATCACTCAAATTCCATCTGCACCAATTTATCAGGAACTCTTCTTTTGTTTGGTTTGTGTTGTAACTTCCTCTTTCTGCAGAAGATCACATTTGTGAGCACACTCTTCCTCTTTCTCCCGCCCTTGTTTCCAGTTACTATGCCATGAAATGACTTCACACACACACACACACACACACACACACACACACACACACACACACACACACACACACACACACACACACACGCACACACAAAAGATATTGGTCCTCACAATAAAAGAAATAGAGAAGGAAAGGAAAGGAAGAGAGAAGGAATATTACCCTCTTATGTCGTAACACAGTCAATGACAAATTTCATGTTGATTGGAATTCTATTTCCTTATCAAGTTAAATAATCTGCTACACATGGCAAAGGAGGAAATAGTAAAGACATTCTGTGGTGTGCATGAGGTCTCACGTGAAGACACAGTTGAGGTGCGGAGGGAAAATGTGTCGCTCCACTTTGTGGCAGTAAATCTGTCGAGCTAATCTGCAGCCTGTGACCCGGGTAATGAGCTCAGCTGCTCAGAGACCCTCTGATCTGAGAGGAGCAGCATCAGCTGAGCTCCTGGGAGATGATTCACTCAGACAAGAGGGGCAGATACATGAGAAACTCAGGAGAGGACACTGAATATACACACATGTCCTTCTTCAGATGTCGTAGGTGGGATCCAACACAGTTTTCCATTTTATAATTAACTCTTTATTTGGTTTTTAAATGACACAAGCCAAAACAGGAAACAGTAAAAACACAAGAGGAACTTAAGCAAGATATGTAAATGTATTTACACACATCAAGGAATTATTTAACAAAGGGGTTTATATAGAAAACATTTGATGGATTACAAATGTCGATTTTTATAGGAAGTCCTCATGTACCTGTAAAGTGTATCTGTTAGTTCTGCTGCTGTGCATTCAATCTGATGTTAGAAGCAGGAAAAGTACATTTCCAAACACAGCAGTTTCATAGAAAGTATAGTTTTTTTGTTGTCATTTACTGGCAAAGAACAAGAAGAAGTGATATGATCACAACTTTTACTGACACAGGATGTGATGTAACAAACCTCCGAGGGGATTTTCATTAACCCAGAGGTAAAAAACGGAACTCGGCTCTTCCTTTCTCTGAAGTTGACTCATAAATGTTTAAACCACATGTAGTTTATGGGCGTGACCAGCTTTACTACTGTTCACAAATGGCAGGAACTGTGTCATAAAAGTTTCCTGTTTTCAGGTCTTCACACAATAAAACACAGCAACACACATTTCCTCTGTCCTGTCCTTTTTCTTTTGTTCTCACCTAAGTTTCCCGAAGAGGAAACAAAAATCAGATCATCTTAAAACCGGTTGAGGGATCACTGAGGGTTCTGGTGCAGGTTGTTTGAGGTTAATGCCCAAAGTGACTCTGATATTAATAACATAGTTTCATTCAATACTGAGTGAGCAACATCTTTAAATAACCTTTGATATTTCATTGCTGAAATTAGTCTTTTAGTTGATTTTACTTAAATTTTCTTTTACTGTATCTATTTCTATTAAATAATCATATTATATTATATTATTATCGTCAAGGACAAAGTCATTTTCCTATTCACCTTGTTTGGTCGATCATTGTTATTAAATATCTTCACCACCAAGTACAAATATATTTACTGTAAACTGTGAAGGTGTTTCCTCAAAACAACGTGTGGATGTGCAGGAAGATTAAAACTTTTAAAACATCCACGTACATGTATGTTAATGTAATGTGTGATTTTTGTTCACTGCTCAATGTTTCTTAATGTCAATGCTATCACAAGAAGTAAACTTTAAAAAAGTAAACACAGTGGAAACTAAGCTCGGAATCAGCGGAGCTTCTGTTTCATAGAAAGGTTGAGTCAACAAACGCTTTAACCATTTGTTCTCAGTCCAGTTTGTTTTGGCTGATCCTTCCTTTCACAGGGATTAAACTAAAAAAGTCCTTGAGGCCTGAGTTCCACGGTTTGACTTTAGATTAGAGAGATTCAATGAAAGTAAGTCCAAACAATGATTTAAACGTACGCAAATTGTGAACAAAGTATTCACAGCCATCAACCAAACAAATCAAGCAACAATCAAATCACGTGACCAAATGTTAACAATCACTGTTATCACAATTATACATTAATTTAAGAAAAAGATATTAACAAATAACAACAGACCATAACGAATCTAATAATGTTACTAAGTTGTTGATACCTGTTGTTGTCCATGGCTATTAATCTATTTATCCTTATTTATTCACATGAATAGGTGGGACAAAGTTGTCTGAATGTGAAAAATTAAATATTCCTAGACTACATTCATGGTTCCTACACCATTCATATATAAGACACAGCCTTGCACTGGTCGTAAAGTAGGAAGTAGTAGTTCCAACTGTCACGTACATGTGTTGTAGTTTGATATCAGGCAGGAATAGACTTGCAAACGGCCTGAGGTCACAATATCTGAATGTGTCAGATTGCTTGGCTCTCACTGACTTACAGTCGACTAACTTTAGCCTCATGGCCTTACTAGGTTTCAGCAGCTTTGTGAGGCAGATGCCACTAAGTCTTGTGACATAATGTGAAATATAGCTGAGGCCTGTCTCAGCCGCCTGCGCTCCAACACTCCCAGTACCCCAGGGGCTGGGTACGAGTCAGTTTGGGCAATAGTCAGACCAGTTGAACCGGCTCGGCTCCAGGAAACAGACAAAACAGATGTGCATTTTTTCAAAGAGCGTAAAGACACGAGAGGAAAGCTTGAGGCTGGACACTCAGCTGTTGGTTCATTTGGGTTCAGCCATTGTGTAGACGCAGCTAAAAGCCGATGCAGGCGACTGCACCTTCATGGAGGTTGTTTTTGTCCACACAACAAACTACAGCCTTGTTCTTCTCCGGGGAAACAAGGCTCCAGGTTTTCTGTGTGGAGCTCGGGAAACAAAGTTATGTGTATTTTGAAAGAATATAGTTTAAACTTTGGGTGAAATGCTCATTTGTGCGTTAGAGGTATCACAGGTAATTTCACCTTCGGACAGAGCTAGGCTACTTCCCCATGTTCTACTCTTGTCAGCTTAGGTAACTGGTTCATTTTAGCTTCATAATTAGCGTACATATACAAATACTGGAATGATATAAAGCAATGTTCAATACTGAGCCTATTTAATTGACTGTATACAAAGATGGACAGCTCCCTAAAGTGAAGCCAAAGACGCTTGATTGCCCCCTGCTGGCTGGCTGCAGTATAGGTCATAAACCCTTCCTTCTCCATGTTAGCGGGTGGGACATGGGCCAAACTTAAAGCTCAAAATACACATAAAATAATATTTTCTTTGTCATTTAAGCCAGTTCGATGTGTGTCTGCCAAGTTTGGTTTTAATATTTTTTTCATATTGCATAAACGGGGTAAAACATCATGATTGACAGCTGAGACTGACTCGCGATTGGTCGAACAATTCAGTACTTCGATGTCGTGGCTCCACCCCTTATCGCTACTCTGCAGACTCTGGCTCCAAATTACGTCTTCACCACATAGTTTTGCTTCATTTCTGGACAGTGAGAGAAAGTAGAAATCTGTCGTCCATCTTCATAGAAAAACTATGATTTATACCAACAAGAGAAAAGACAAAGAATTCATCAGTTTTATGATCTTTGTGTGAATGTAACACAACACACAACCATCCCAGAGAGAGCCAGGACTGTTAATTCAGTTCTTCATGTATCCCTCTGGCTTCCCTCAGGAGGGACCTTCCCTCTTTTAACTTTCCTTCCTACAAAGCATTCTGTTGTGTCCTGGTTCAGAACAACTCAGTCGTTAAATACCTCCTGACCTGAGACACATGACTGCACACAGACACACACACAGATTCTGTCCCTGCAACTGTCTTTGTTGAATTGTGGGAGGCGACAACAGAGTAACGTGATGAGACAAGAATAAACGTTGGAGCCACCATCCGCTCACATGAGAAATCAAACAAGCACAGATCACTTTCAGCACACAACTCATTTTATTAATCCTCTGCACTAAATCCAACTTCTCTCTTTTGTGGATCCGGGTGTGAGCTGAGTGTTTAAAGTGTCTCCTTCAGAAACCGGATTCCACGTGCACATGAACCTACTCTGGATTCTTAAGGTCACTCGTCTCACGTGGGGATGAATCACATGAGAACCGGTTCTCCCTCTTCCCACACACTGCTCATCACACAGTCACTAATCATATGTCAGATGTCATTATCCATGCAGAAGGAGCACGATACAGCAATTTAAGGTCTGACCACAGATGATATGAAGTTTGAGAGATCCACAAACAGTGGAGGAAAGTTCTGAAATGTTTTTTTATTCCACCAATAAAAGAATCTCATCCCCACAGACTGTAATTAAAGGATTTTCCCTTCTTATAAAACCTGAAATTTTGCACAGCAAATTAAAACAAGTGGTGTAAGATCTGTTGGTCTCATCCGGGATCACAAAGCTGCTCCACCAAAGAGGTTGTGTTTTACTCTGTGTTTGTTTCGCTGGTAATTAGGAAGGACCTCATTCATTTTGGTGCAGATCCTGATCAGGGATTTCTTCTTTAATGTTGCGACATCAAACATTTTTGTTGATTTCTCAAAGAAATATGTGGGAATCGTGACGGGACATATTATATCAAACATAAACATTTTCAATTTTCATTTCATAATTTCTCCTGAGGGCCATTCTAGTTCGGATCATATCACAAAGTCAGTTTAAATACTGATGTCTGAGGATCACAACTCACAGGACAAGAGAAAACAGATCGGTTCACATCTGGAGAAAATAAAAACTGAATACTGAAAACCCCTGGAAAGAAACTTAAAGTAAAGAGAAAGACAGACATGTGATAAGTTGTGTGTTTGTATGCCGTGCACACTATAGACTCACACAGACACACAGAGACTTGCTGAGTCATTTCAATGAAATAACAACATGGTTTCTTTGAGTTATGCAACAACATGGAAAAGTGTTTCTATTCTCCAGACAAGTATCTGAGAAACATGATATAAAAAAAACCGTATCACATGTATGAAATAAAGTATTTTATATTCTTTATTATTTAATGGTTGCTTTATGACTGGGAAACTAAAGCACGTCAGTCAATCTTCACTCTAAATGTCCTTTCACGTGACTAATTTTCTATTTCTAACAATTTAATTATACTTTATTATAAATAATCATTTTAAAGAAATGTGTCCACGCCCTACTCTTCTTTCAACAGCCACACTCAACAGGAATCAGCAGAACTAGTGGAGTCCGAAGCATGTGGACACTTGTATTAATCATGAGGATTAACATGTGCTGAGCTCTCAGGTAACTCAGCTGTGACCTAAATATCCAAGTCACAATAGAGAGTCCCGTGTTATCGCTTCTGCTTCAGGTCGACGGCTCAGTCAGCGCTTCTTATCGGAGCGTTCCCAGGAGGGCAAGGCCTCTCTACTGAGGAATCTGTCAGGGAGGAGTGTGGGTGTGTGTGTGTGTGGGTGTGTGTGGGTTCACTGCCACGACTAAATTTACACAGCTGCTCGACACCAGTCAGCACATTGAGCTCTCACACACGTCCGGGTCCCGGTCAGATACTACGTCCACTTCATTCAGTCCCAAGAGGAAAAACTTTCATCAGAACCAAACCTCATTTTAATGTTGTTTGTGTTAAAACCAGTAAACTACGGATGTGTTTAAAGTTGTGTGTTTTTTGAAGCAGTGACCAAACAGGCAACTGCTCTGAAGTGCAAAATGTCTCACCCACGTTCACACACCTATCCACAGGCACCACAGAGACGTCCATTCATTACTAACAGCCCAACCAGAACATGACCTCTGACCTTAACCAGGAGCAATTCATAACTTACCCAAACCTTAAGTAAACTATCACATCTTAATGTCTAACTCTGACCGAAACCTAATTCTTAACCCTGAACGTTAAGGGACCGGCCCACAATTCCACAAGATGTCCTCACTCCTGAAGATAAACCCAAACACAGATATCTTCACACAGACACACACACACTCAAACTGAGACATCTGTGCTCCACCCCCCCTATCGCCCGCCTGTGAAACCCTCCCTGTGAGACCCTGGTGAGTGTTTTCTGTTTTCACGATTACAAGGAAGGACCTTCTCGTAAAACACTGGCCCAGCTGTTACTCGCTCCGTCCCCCCCACCCCCCCCCCCCACCCCCGGCTCTCTCGCCTCCTGACTGAAAGCTCCAGGTAGAGACGGAGGTTTCAGTCGACTGGTCTGAACTTGTCTTTCAGGTTCAACCTCAGGAATTTATTTGCACATGCAAACTGCCAGGAACTGTATTTTTAAACCTGCTGGGTTTTGCATATTGCAAATAAAAAGTCCACAGAGACGGGAAAAATGAAAAAAGTCGAGAATAGAGAGAAGACGATCTTATAATATATCAAACGGACAAGGAAATTCTATCTTTTATCATATAAACACATGGTGACAACGTTTGTACTTTGAACTGTTGTTTAAACTTATTGTATCAATATTTTGCCTTTCGAGAATTATGTTGAATTAAATCGAACATATAAACATTTGATATCTTTTGTACAAAATGCCTTGCGTATATTAACTTGAGATTGTTCTTTAGATCTGTTTTAGTAACAGAGAAATTCCATTTTCGTTTGATAATGAGTTTTATGTCAGTTAAGGAGGAACCGAACCAACTCGACAGATGGAACTCTGGCAGATCAGAGGTTTTATTCTTTAACTGATCCTCAAGCGTTCACACCCTCCTCCGGCCACCGGCTTATCAGGGGTGTTATTTTTCTATGACTTAGCAAAGTGAGTTTAAAGATGAGAGCTCTGTGACTCACATGTAAATCCTACAACTAGGAGAAGTAGAATACTGGTGCATTTTTGCTGAGCTCTGTATTACCTCTACAATACCTCATTAATGTTTCATTAGTAAATTCAGGCCCAATTCCACTAGTGTACATTTAATGAAATGTCAACTTAACAGGAAACTATCAGATGAAAAACCTGTTTCAACTTTATCAGAAATTAAAGGCCTGCTCACAAAGTTGTTACAGATATGAACTTTTTGTTGATAACTAGACACTTAAGGCTGAATATTGAATGTTTTTGGTTTGTTGATTAAACCTGATTAGTTTATGGCAGTTGTCTTTTCCTCTGAGTCACATTAGAAAAACACTTGAGAATTCCATGCTGAATTTTAGCAAAACTGTTTTTAGACACTTAAAATCAGCTAAATGAAATTCCACTTCTTGAATTTAGATACAGACATTAAAAGTCGAGGAAAGTCGCCTTTTCAGGCACGAGAAGATTGAAAAAGCACATCACACAGGTCACTTGCGTACGGAGATATTTAATAGAAAAAAAAAATAAGCAAAGCATTTTACAAAACCAAACACCTGCAATAACAGACTGAGCTACTTGAGATCTGATCAGGTTTTATCCAGCTTTAAATAACAGAAGCCACGATGAGCGAGCGGAAGATAAACCTATGTACACAAAGAAAAAAAAATAAGAAACACGTCGATAGTTTGACATCAGGAGTTTGGCTCGAGGACCCTTTCTGGACTTGAAGCTGTTAAGAAGAAGGTCAGTAAACAGGGCGGGTGGGTTTCAAAAAAGGAGTGGGTAACATGGAGTCACTTTATTGAAGGTAAGAATTTGGAGTTCTGGCAACTGGTGCGAGGAGTGTTTAGGAATCTGTCAAGTCTACAACACTAGTGTGAGCTCGGACTCACGCCTTTGAACCAAGTCTACAAAGACAGACACACACACTCAGTCGGGTGGTGGGACAGGAGGACGTGTGGGGATCGAACAGGGGACTGAGAGACGAGCATGTACAGATGCTTCACCAGACGACCCCCCAGCCCCCTGCTCCACTCTCATCTCAACTTCCACAGGCTCTGTACGTCTCATTCAGCCGCAAGTTTCATACTTCCACCCTCACGTGCCGTTTTTCTTTAATCTCTTAAGATAATGATATATTGCCAAGACTGCAATGCTGCTAGTTACAGCATGTGGGCACTGGAGCCTCTTACTTAGCAGCAGAGATGCTCTTGTTGCGGCGCTTGCGAACTTCCTCCATCAGATCCTTGAGATACTGAATCTCACGGCTGATGGACTCCGCCTTCTCCTCCAACTCCTGGTTCCTCTGCTCCAGCTCGTCACACTCGATTGATAACAGGTCAGTCTCCACACGCTTCTTCTGCCGGTAGCGAGTGGCGGCCGTCTTGTTCTGCTCCATCTTCTTCAGTTTCTTCTCAACCACCTTGGGAGCGCCGGACACCGACTTGACCTTGGCGGCCTTGGCCGAGGGGGAGGAGGAGGAGGAGGCGGTGGGCTCTGGTTTGGTGTAGGGCTTCGTCCTGGAGGAACCAGTTGTAGAAGAGAGGGTGGGAGAAGGAGAGGGGAGACGAGGCGGTGAGCCGGCGAGTGAGTCGATTCCAGAGTCGACGTCACAGTCGTTGGACGGCTCGGGGACAGAGACCAGGACCGGCTCCTCTTTGTTGGACACAACCAACAATAAGGGACCAGGGATTGGGAGGGAGATCATAATGGGGGTGGTGGTCCCAATGCTTCCACTTGGGTCCTGGATGATGGCGGCGGTGACAGCTGTGGTCACTTGGTCCAGCACGTCCACTTCACTGAGCTCGAACGTGAAAGCTGGAGAGGCGGGAGGCGGTGAGGGAGCAGGAGAGGGAGGCTCAGTCTTCATCACAACAACCTGAGCCACCTCCATCTTCTCGGCCTCAGCTTCCACAGGAGATGGGAGCTCCAGAGGGAGGGCGGGGATATCGGACAACGACAGACCGAGCTCCAGGCTCTCAGGAGAGGAAGGGACGGCTGAGTCGTAGGAGTCGAGATCCAGATCCATCTGGGAGTCAAGGGAGGCCAGGAGCTCCTCAGGAGAACTGGGAGCATCATCAGGTGAGCAGGCACCGATGAGGGAGTCCAGGTCGAAATCACTCAGGTCGATTTTCTCGGTCATCCATTCCATGCCGGCAAAGGCGTCATCTGTTGACAAAGATGTTTTTCCATTTAATCAAAGAGCAGGAAAATATTTAATTATCTTTATATTTATTCCATGACCTCAAGCTAAAATCTGTTTCTACCAAAACCTGCCTGATGTTTCTAGATGACAACAGTGTTTACCAAGACACACGCCTAACAAACAGGTCTTAAAGGAATGTAGTTCAATTATTTCACCTGTATGAATAGAATCCTTGTCACCTGCTGCTTGTAAACCGACCAAAGAAGATTTTTAATATGTACTTATGGTCTGGAAGCAATTCAGAAGCAGAACCTCTCGTCCTTCACATATCACCAATGATCAGTTGACCGGTCTCTCACCTTTGCCATCGTCTGCTCTGGTGTGGGAGTCGAGCAGGCCGCCGGCACTCAGCCAGGGGAGGGACTCCACTCCGGCCTTGGTTCCCAGGAACGAGGAGGGGGGGGCGGGAGGAGGGGACGGGGGTGGAGAGGACGACAATGTCTGATAGGGAGACAGGGAGGATGCGTAGGAGGAGAAAGAGAGGGGGGGCGAGGCTGGCGCCTTCCCCTCTAGAGAAGAGGAGGGAGAAAGAGCTTCTTCTTCATCCTGGTCCAGAAGGGGCCCCATGTGGTCAGCCGCCAGAAACGAGGGTTCTGTGCACAAGGAAAACTTCCGTTAAGTATCAGACGCTCTACAAAATACGCAATTATTAAAGTTAAAAATCATAACTCTGCTTCAGGTTAATTTAAAAACACAAACCTAAGTACAGGGCCCCCATGTCCTCCAAGGCCAGCTGCGAGAGTGTCATGGCTGCTGCTGGTCAGGGTTAAACGTGAATGGGTGATTAGAAACAAAGAGTGCGAGTCCGGGGGTTCGGTACTGCTGTCGACGGCAGCAAAGCTGAGGGTGGTTCCCGAGAGAGACCTGGGGGGGGGGGGGACAGAGAGACACATGGGACGTTAGGAGGAGAACACAAAAGAAACACACTCAGTGGGGTTTAAAGAGGTTAAAGGTGTGTGGAGGCACTTTGAGCTGAATGGGCACAAACCAGCTTTAGTCTTTATCACAGGCCTTTACGGCTCCTTCTGGATTTGAATTTTTGTATTTCACATATTTTGGACCTAGTCGTCGTTCTAGGCTAAAAACCAAAGGTGACAGGGGTTTTCTGTCTAGTAAAACCCATTTACTGTGTGCACACACTTGCACTATTGTTTTTCCAGTTTTTTGTCAGGCGTATATATATATATATATATATATATATATATATATATATATATATATATATATATATTAGATATGTATATTTTATTTCTATTTAATTTTTTTGTCTGCTTTTAATATTGTGAGCATTGTGACCCAAGCATTTCATTGCAAGCGTTGTGTACATGACAATAAACTCTTGACTCTTGATTATTATTACTATATACTGCTATTATATTGGTATAATTACTATCATATATAAATATATATTATGTTATATTATATACTATATATACTGTATTATTTTTATATACTGTCTAACAATAACCTTACCATCATATCATCAGTACTATTACCATCATCTTGCCACTGCACCTTATCTACCTATTTATCGTTTCTGTTTTTATTCTTTCTACCTCAATATTTTTTATTTTATTCGATTGTATTTTATTGTATTCAAAGATACCGGCTGCTATGACGACTTAATTTCTCTTAGGGGATGAATAAAGTAATCTATCTATCTATCTTATAAATGTGTGTTCTCCTAACTAGGGGCCTAAATACTTTGTGTACATTTCTTTACTTTAAACCAGATTACCACATTACCAGCTGTTTTATAAAACTGTATTTCATGTGTTTATCATGTGAAAGACCAGATGCTTTTACTTTATAAGTTTTAATAAGTACAGGTGCTGTTTAAAGTTATATATAATGATTAATAACATTCAGAGATGTGGGTCAACCCCAGCTGTTACTACTGCAACTCTCCTCATGACGTCAACCCTCCTGCAAAGAATGACACGTCCTCGTACGTGTCCGCTGACGTCACGACAGCGGACAACCGTTCTCTGGAAGCGGGAGGGGTTAATTTGACTAGGAAACGCCCCCGCCCACCACCGGGGGACAACATTGCCTAATTTGGTCATGTTTCGGTCGGAAGCCCCGCCCCCTCCGGGTGAGGACATGCGCCATTTTCACAACAGAGCGCGCGCCATTTTGGCCGCGCCACGTTGTCAAAGAGTTCACCAAACACAGAGGAAGAGGAGGAAGAGGAGGTGGAGGAGGTGAAGAGAGAGAAGAGGAGGTGAAGGAGGAAGAGGAGGAAGAGGTGGAAGAGGAGATGGAAGAGGAGGAAGAGTAGGAACAGGAGGAAGAGTAGAAACAGGAGGAAGAGTAGAAACAGGAGGAAGAGTAGAAACAGGAGGAAGAGAGAGAAGATGAGAAAGAGGAGGTGGAGGAGGAAGAAGAGGAGGTGGAGGAGGAAGAAGAGTTAGAGGAGGAAGAGAAGGAAGAGGAGGTGGAGGGTTAAGAGGAGAGGGAACAGGAGGAACAGGAGGTGGAGGAGGAAGAAGAGGAGCAGGAGAAAGAGAGAGAAGAGGAGGTGGAGGAAGAGGAGGAGGAACAGGAGGAAGAGTAGAAACAGGAGGAAGAGTAGAAACAAGAGGAAGAAGAGGAGGTGGAGGAAGAGGAGGAGCGGGTCTATCCTCAGATGACACTGAAACCAGACACCGACACAAAGCTCCACATTTCCCCCCCCCCCCCAATCAGCTGTTGGTTCTCCGGGTGGAACTGCCAGGAAGTCGCCCCCCTCCCCTCCCATGAGTCCGTCCGGCTCCCAACACACCGGACCACTTCCTCCAGCTCTTCCCGGAACATTTAACACTTTAAAACAGTTAAAAAGTACTTACGCCATTTTGCCAGAACCAGCCGATGCAATTCGCCGCTGCACTGCCGGGTTGATGCCGCTGCACAAGTAGCCGCTGCCCGCCGTCAATGAGCCATAGCAGCGAGGGGTGAGAGAGTCCGTGGAGAGGAGAGGGAGAGCCGGGAGAGCAGGAGTCAGGCACCGGGGAGGGGGAGGAGGAGCAGGAGGAGGAGGTGCAGGTCAGGACATAAACAATCAGAGAAGACGAGCAGGAACCTGTCAACGGGAGGAGGAGGTCACCCGGGACTATATAGAGCGACGCACCGCTAGCAGTGCTCCTCCGCCAAGCTGCGATCACTCCGCAGGATTCTGGGCTGTGATTGGCTGGAGTCGGACTTGAGAATATAGTTCCTCTATGTACACGTCGAATATAGGTCACGGAAAAAAATGTAAACATAAAGCTGATGATGCGGTTTTATACCACAGACGAAATTATTAAATATCAAACTATCGTATGTGTAAAGAGAAGAACTTTAATCTTGGAATTGTGTTAAACTCAAAACACACGTTTTGAGTTTGAGTAGCTGTTTTAAACTTGTTGACGAGTTGAAGTTTTAGATACATCATCTTTCATTCAGTCCATATTAAACTATATTTAATATGTGTATAATATTTCTCAATAAACAGTGAAAACAACAGAAGCCTGGGAATATACATTTCAAACTTTAAACATTTGATTAAACTCTCTGTATTCTCATTTTAAGATGTTTAAACAGAGTGGAAGTTTCAGACACATCATTTTTCATTCGGCCTTTGTGTGTTTTTAGAACGATTTGATTTATAATTTTTTCGTATTTAACAATATTTAATTTATATATTTTAGTTGTGTAAATATACAGTGAAAACAGAAACCTGGGAATATACCTCTTAAACTTACATTTTATTAAACTCTCAGTTTTCACATTTTGGACGTTTTGGTTTCTTCATCCTTCACTTAGTCCAAATTGATTTAAGTAATTAGTACATAATTTGTTTATTACATTACATGTTGTTGTAATAAATTCATCCATTGCATGAAGTTACTTATGAACAAACTTCAGTAGGAACATATATTCATATCTGTGTATTCTACCATCACATATGTCGACAGGCTGTTTCCTTTCTGTGGTCGGTCCCTTCACTATAAGTTGTTTTTCTGTATTAGTTGTGGGTGTGTCATCACATCAGCAGCAGTCCGCCTCTTGCTCAGACTCAATAAAAAGCTCTCCTGTGAATTTTCACTGCAGCTGCTGGACAAACCGAATGAACCCTGGAGTTCACACAGCTCAGTGCTGGGTCGCCCCCTAGTGGGAAGAATCACTTAAGCATCTTATAGGAATATCTGAGCATCATGTGGTTTAACACAGAACAGCAAATACTGAAACAAGAGTTGCTCAGTTCAGAGGGTTTACTGTATGGAATCAAAGTTACCTACAAGGATGCAACCTATAAAAAGGGGGGTTATAAAGTTTAGAGAATGTTTTAAAGTCCTTGATTTGCATGAGCTCTTCCAGCCCTTTTTATAAAAACCTTGTTGCAAGTAAACTTATTTCGACTACAGCCTGAACGAAAGAGAAAGCTTTAGATGTGTGTTCCAACAGAATCAAATAATTCAGGACTGGAGGTGAAATCATAACAATACACATGGAGAACAATCAGAATATCTATCTCTTGAATTATGGAGAAGTCGTTGAACTAATTCGGTTAACGTCTAATGTATCCGTCTATTTCTACATAAATCTACTTTTTCATTCTAGACACGTGAAAATAAAGGTGACGAAATGAGTTGATGAATGACCCGTATGAGATATTTCATTATGTTTATTAGGCATAAACTCTTGAAAAATGGTCACATTAGATCCTTATGACTAGACAACGTCTATAACCAGAGCCTGTCCAAAAGTATCTAGTAGCCAGTATGCACTGATTTGAAAACTGCATTCTATAGAATAAATAATGCAGAAATGATGTGTATTTATGTTTACAGTTTATTTTCTTAATTCCCGTTCAATTTATATTGTATTTGTCGTTTTGTTACTCAAGTTTATGGTTAAACTATAAAATATCAAGGCACAATTACATTTCTTTTTCCTCATGTTGTATGAATAACAGCCCATTATATTCCATGCTGGTAAATCAAATGTTCCCCGTGTGTGAAGTCCAAACACCAGCAGCGAATACAAGCGTTTCTCCTCCTGGTTTCCTTCTTTCTTTATGAGACGTGAAGTCGATCCAACTTCCAGATCATAGCCCGGTCCAGGGAATCTACTCTGATCCACAAAATGCAGCCCAGACGTCTCTCCTCATGCTGCAGTGTCTTTGTGTTTGTTTCATTTCTTCTGCTCGACAGTCCTGCCAAAGTATTCCTTCTGGAACTGCTGGAACTCCTTCTCTGTGAACACCGACTCCACCGCCTTGGGCTCCTTGGCCGGTGGCTCCGGGTGATCCCTGGACTGTCTCCCTGTGTTGTGATTCTGGATCTAAGTGGGAAGAGGAACAGTTGTTAACCTCATTTGATTGGACAAGTGAAAAGAAGCAGACACAGATATAAGGGAAAAATAACCATACATTTATGATGGTGTTCCAAACAAGCCTTTGTGAAGTCTCTCTTACATTTGTACTTAGAAGCAAAGTAATGTAGTTGTCTACTAAGTTATGAAAATGATTAATCAGTTAATAATTGCCACTGTTATTATCCATTACACCATTACACCTCTAGGTATTGCTATTATTACAGGTCAACCACTCTGACACAATACAACAGTGTGTGCTGCTGTTCCTGGTCTAACTCTCTGTTTTCTCTCAAACCCATCCCCATTTTCTCCTCTCTCCCTCCATTTCCTTTCCTGGGTTCAGATCTGCTGGCGCTTTCAAACTGTTAAAAGCTTGTTTGCTGAAGGTGGAAACTGCAGGATTTCCCTCCACGGTATAGCAACATCCCAACCTTACTTTGTAAAGTGCCTAATGTATTATATCCTTTTACACAACATATATAATATGAATCTAGACTGAATGTTGATGCCAGTGGAGCAGGACCGAGGCCGTTCTTACCTTCGACGTGTCTTTATCTGTGGTTTTGCAGACGGTTCCCAAAAAGTACTTGAGGTTTGCCTCCATGTGGCTCTTCCCTTGCTTCTTCCTGAACTCCTCTGTAACAGACAATGCAGGAGACGAGGCAAACATTACTACAAAGATGGCACATTCACTATGAATAGTGTGATTTAACTGAAACTTTTCTACACATTAAAGATACTGAAAAAGGTGCTAGTGCAGGACTACGATCAGACGCACCCACTGCAGACTTGATCCTCTTGTTTTTCACCGTGGCTTTGCTCTTGCCGTGGCCCTGGCGCCCCTGCAGCAGCTTGACCTGCTTGGTGACCCCCTGCCGCTTGGTGCTGACCAGGTCCATCACGGTGGCTGAGCTGGGGGTCTGCTGCTGCTTCCTCTTCTTCTTCTTCCCTTTATTGACGTCTAGCAACAGGACAGAGAGAGAGAGAGAGAGAGAGGGAGAGAGAGAGAGAGAGAAGTTAAACAAGGTCAAATAGTCCTGCAAAAACACTGTGTTTGACTCTAAAATGCAACAACTACTGAGGACCGAGCAATCTGAGGACTACTGAGATATATATCTCATAGAGCTTTTTATATAGAATATTTTTAACTGTGATAAACTGTGTGCAATCTGTTCTTTATTCCTTCGTTAAATCTATGCACCGTATATCATTGTATTTTGTACAGAACATGGCAATCTCAAAGATCTCTGTTCTGTTCTTTACAGGGTTCATACACATTTTGACCAATGGATTTCCATGACTTTTCAATAACTTTAAACCAAATTTCCATGACCAAACATTTTGTGAAATCTCAGCGTATACATGAAAGTGACAATTTAGTATTTAAGCTAACAATGAGAATCTCTGGCATAGTGCATTATCCAGCAAAGTTTCCCAACCGAACTTTTCAATCAGTATGAGAGCACATGCCTGCTTATATTTTGAGCCTATTTCTTTTAAAAGCATTTGAATTATTTAAAACTCAGCGTAACTGAACGACATGAAAATGTGAATACAACAAATTTCCATGACTTCTTCAAAACTTTTAGGATTTAATTTTTTTCAAGCTCTTTTCCAGGCCAGGAAATAAAACATTTAACAATTCCATGACTTTTCCAGGTTTTTCATGACCGTAGGAAATTAAGTTTTGATATTAATTTCAAATTTAAACTTCAAAATGTGTGAATGACAGTTTCCTGAGCATTAAACACTTGATAAATTGTTCCTTTGGATGAAAGTCAATGCAACTCAAGATAAATGTAGCTACATTATCATCAGCAGCATGAATGAGAGCAACCATAGATATATATAAAGACTAGATGTCTCGTTCGACGGAGCCGGACGTCCGCACATGGCGGCCATCTTGCTAGTCAGCTCGCTCACCCATAACATTGTGTTGCAGTGGTGCGTACCTTTTAAATTACCATAACTTGCTCAATTTTCAACCGATTTTTGAACGGTATGGGTTGTTATAAATGTCAGAGATGTAGTTATGACACTGCATAAATTATTCAATTTTTTAGAAAATAACATAATTATTCATAAGTGTGCAGTGTCATATCTACATCTCCGACGTTTATAACAAACTAACCCGTTTAAAAATCGGTTGAAAATTGACCAAGTTATGTTTATTTACCACTACCAACACAATGTTATGGGTGAGCGAGCTGCCTCTAGCAAGATGGCCGCCATGTGCGGACGTCCGGCTCCGTTGGCCGGTAACGCAGACGAGACATCTAGTCTTTATATATATATATCTATGGCAACCTCCCACACGATGCTAATGCTCGTTAGCTTCCGAGCTAACAGGCTGCGCTGACCTTTGATGTCGTGGCTGAGCAGCTCCAGTCCTCTCCGCAGCAGAGACGCGGACATCCTGGAGACACGGAGACAACACAACGAGTGCACAACACAAAACACAACACAACGAGTCCACAACACAAGAGACAACGAGGAAACCAGCCGAGCAGCGACACGTGAGTCCGTTAACATCCGCAGAGACACTTCTGTGTGCACCGGTCAAAACCTACCGGGTAGGAAACAGCCGAACCGTCTGTTCCTACCTGATAACAACAACGCTGCTACTGCTACAACTACTACAACTAATAATAATACATAAATAAATAATTAAGAATGATGAAATTATTTATAGAGCACATTTCAACACAAAGTACCAGGTGTTAAATGGTTATTATTGCTGCACTTCATTAGGGCCCGAACACTGACATCAAAGGTGTCAGGTGAGAGGGTATTTTCTATTTACCTCAATGCATTCAAAGTCCTTAAAATAAAACAATTCACACCATAGTCACTAAAAATCATCTAACATTACAGTTTACATCAACATTTTGAATATTACATCGATTTAAAAATAGTTATTTATATTTATTATTATTATTATTCAGGCAAATGAATTGGCTTTTTGAGGGCTTTACCATGCTCAACTTCTTACCAAAATTTGCAGAAAGTTAGAAAGTGGTGAAAATTTACTCATGATTTGCATTTGCACAAATTACTCAAACATACAAAAATAATAGGGGACATTTTGAATGTCTATCTGTCATCAGCAGCAACATTTTTCAAATGATTCAAGTTGTACTCGGCAGCCCTTGTGGAGATGTGCTTGAAATAAATGGTTAGCCAGGAAAGTATAAAAAACAGTTTGCTTCAATATCAGTAAGAATAGTATTTTCACTTTATTCTTCGTCTCTGGTTCGACTCCACGGAGAAACAACAAAAAGATGAACCTGGATTGATCTGTCCAAAAATCCAAGAGGATTCTCCCTACCCTGTCTAGTGCCCCTGAGCAAGGCACCTTACTCCCCCAACATCTGCTCCCCGGGCGCCGTACACGGCTGCCCACTGCTCTGTGTGTCCTGCACCAGATGGGTTAAAAGCAGAGGTTAAATTTCCCTCCTTGCATGAGTGTGCTTGTGCATGTCTGTGCATGTGTTTGGGACAAATAAATGTATCTTAATCTTAATCTTAACAGGATAAACCTGCCTGTATCAATATTAGTGTCCATGGAGTCATTGTCAGTTAACTGAATTCATATGAACACTGAAGACATGAGCATACAACTTGGTTCAAAAGTAGTAGGTCAGTAACTGTTTGTTGTGTACAGCTACGTTTGTCATTTGTCTAGTATATGCACTGACGCTTTTACGCCATAGAAGTTCCCAACTCATACAAAATATATTGAAGTTGAAGGAGAAACAATAAGTTCATTTTAAATGTTCTTATGAATGTTAGTGTATTTAACTAAGAGTCCTTTGATAATGCCTACGATATCCCATCTCTGCCTTTAAACAGTGTGGAATCAATGGCAGCTGCCTCAGAGGCAACAAAGTCAATGTGGCATCAGAGGCACTTGCCTTTGATGCCACACTGACTTTACATAAACTGGCAGTGTTGCAGTTTCTGTTCACACCAGAAGTGCCTCTACGACCTCAGCGGCCATGATTTGAGCTTGACCTTACTGACTGACAGAAGAAACAAGGTGGGTATTTTTATTATTATTATTATTCAGGCAAATGAATTGGCTTTTTGAGGGCTTTACCATGCTCAACTTCTTACCAAAATTTGCAGAAAGTTAGAAAGTGGTGAAAATTTACTTTGATATTTATTTTCAAGCAAAAATGAACAAATATGTCGAATTCCAGCGAGAGGTCAAAGATTGTTTGAGAAACACACAAGCATCAGTCATTCTGTAACAGCTGATCACCTCATTCATACTGTGACGGAGCGAACGGCGTCCGTCACGGCAGTAGTACACTGCCCGTTTACACGTATAATCATGACGAATGTTAAGTGTATGTGTTGATGTTAAGTGTATGTTACCGTGGTTCAGTGTCGCGTCGGTGTGTTTGTGGAAGGCGAGCAGGCCGGGAATACGGACGTAAATAGACGCTCGACTTCCGCGTATAACCGGAAGTGAACCCGCATTCGGTTTATTATTGTTTAGGCTGTTATAGGAATAGTTGGCTATGCCTTCAAGTAGTAAGTGTGTTAAGTATGTTACCTTGCATTGTTCCAGGCAATGGAATTTGGTTTATTAGCTGTTAAAGCTTCTTGGTTTTACGGACCTGGGCCACCCCTGTGGAGAATGTTATATTGGTTTGTTCCAGTTGTGGGTGCGGGGTAGGTCCCATTTAAGCCGGGCCTTCATGATGTGATGGGGGCTGCAACTGAGAGGACGTGAGTCTGCGAGCTCCCAAGAAGTGTTTTTCTGTAAAGTATATTGCTATTGTAATCATTAGATTGGGCCATTGTGACCGGGAGGTCATCCGGTCTCTGAGCGACCGGTCACAGCGAAGCGGAGGCGCCATCTTAAGATACGAACAGACTCCGCCAGCAGGCAGGACCACCACCATGTACCCGACCGCTTTGACGCAGCTCGCCCGGGGCAACCCGTTCAGCGCCCCCCTGTTCAATCTCCAGAAAGTGGAGGAGCTCCGCGAGAGTCTCCATGGACAGACGACCCGCAGACTGGCAGCGGCCGCCACCGCAGACGAGGAAGTCAGCTGCGATTTTGGCTCCTCAAAGTACTATGCCCTGTGTGGGTTTGGGGGTATCCTGAGCTGCGGTATAACACACACAGCAGTTGTGCCCCTCGATCTTGTCAAGTGCCGTCTGCAGGTGGACCCAGATAAATACAAGAGCATTGGCCGAGGCTTCTCAATCACAGTGAAGGAAGAT
This sequence comes from Limanda limanda, assembly GCF_963576545.1. NCBI lineage: Eukaryota > Metazoa > Chordata > Actinopteri > Pleuronectiformes > Pleuronectidae > Limanda > Limanda limanda. Next base: position 4,225,324 of record NC_083637.1, on the reverse strand, counting down.
GGTGTCAGAGGCTTGGCAAAGGGCTGGGCCCCCACCTTCATTGGCTACTCCATGCAGGGCCTGTGCAAGTTTGGCTTTTACGAAATGTTTAAGATCTTCTACAGTGAGCAGATTGGAGAGGAGAACACCTACCTTTGGAGGACATCATTGTACCTGGCTGCCTCAGCCAGCGCAGAGTTCTTTGCTGACATCGCTCTGGCTCCCATGGAGGCTGTAAAAGTTCGTATCCAGACCCAACCAGGCTTCGCTAACACCCTCAGAGAGGCCGTTCCCAAGATGTTCCGAGAGGAGGGGATATGGGCTTTCTATAAGGGTGTGGTGCCTCTGTGGATGAGACAGATTCCCTACACCATGATGAAGTTTTCTTGCTTTGAGCGCACTGTGGAGTTGCTCTACAAGTATGCTGTTCCTAAGCCCCGCAATGAGTGCAGCAAGTCCGAGCAGCTGGTCGTCACATTCGTGGCTGGATACATTGCCGGTGTGTTCTGTGCCATCGTGTCCCATCCTGCTGACTCAGTGGTGTCTGTGCTGAACAAGGAGTCTGGCAGCACTGCAATGGGGGTCCTCTGGAAGCTTGGACCCAAAGGTGTGTGGAAGGGTCTGGTTGCCCGTATCATCATGATCGGTACTCTGACTGCACTGCAGTGGTTCATCTACGACTCAGTCAAGGTCTACTTCCGCCTGCCCCGTCCCCCTCCCCCCGAGATGCCCGAGTCCCTGAAGAAGAAGCTCGGCCTCACAGAGTAAAAACACAGCCCCTCCTTCCATTCCTCCACTGAGCCTCAGCCTCCAGCCGACGACTCATCTGAACCCCAGAGCGCACACGGCAGTTTTCTATATTTATGTCCTCGGCTCGTGCAGCAACAGAGCTGCTACTCATTAGAGATGAGCCGGATACTCGGCTGAAACGAGTATCCGGTACGGATTAAGCACTTTTGCCGAGTACGATTATTATACGAGTAATCGGAGTCATTATCTGTGCTCGGACTGAATGAAAATCCTCACACAGCGTCACAGCGCTCCTCCCGTCACACACGGCTCTGCTCACTCACTCACAGAACAGCTCTCTGTCTCTCAGTCCCTCAGGTTCACTGCGCATCGGGACTGTTCCATAGGCTCAGTCAAGGAAGCAGAAATGATTCGTTCATTTCCCGACTGGGTCTTCGGGTACGATTCTTTGGAAAAATTTTCACGAGACCTGCATTGGCTCAGTAGAGGAGCGCTGGAGCTGTAGCGAGGGACGTTCACTGTCTCCCGGAGAAATGAACACTCTGTGTTTTTAGTATAGAAAGACGTGAATTATATTTATATTTGTATAAAAGTCATAATGACTGGTTTTGTTATTTTCACTTTACATTTACACTTACTTTACAGTAAAGTAAACCTCTATTAAATACAGTACAACATGACAGTTTGTATGGTTTGAAATTGTCATTTATTATCCCATTGGCATTTAATTATCACGGCAAACAATTACACTGCACTAAACTTTAAGTGTTAATGTAAAGTGAAAATAACAAAACCAGTCTGTATGACTTGTGAACGAATATAATTCACGTCTTTCTATACTAAAAACACAGAGTGTTCATTTCTCCGGGAGACAGTGAACGTCCCTCGCTACATCTCACACACACACACACACACACGCACCCACACACACACACACCTGGTGTGGAAATAAATTAAAAAAATAAAAAATAAAAATAAAAATCATAAAAAAATTTCAAAGTTAAAAAAGAAAGTTATGTTGAACCATCCCACTTCCGGGTTAAATCACACCCACTTCCGGGTTAGGCCCCGCCCACTCCGAGTACGGATACGGATAATTCATATGTTTAACAGATACAGATAATGCTGTACTCGCTCATCCCTAATATTTATGTCCTCGGCTCGTGCAGCTCTGCTCAGAGAACAGAGCTGCTACTCATGTATATTTTAAACAAGCAGATCATGGAGGTCTGTCGCTTACCAACATGGAAATATTCCTCTGTAGAAACCCCTGTCTGGTTTAATCAGTTTCTGTCATTAGAAAATATGGTTATTCTAATAAAATAAAATGGCGTCAAAAAAAAAAAAAAAAAAAGATTGGGCCATTGTGCCTATTTGTTTTCTTTTGCTCTTTTGTTTTCTTTTATATTTACTGCCTTGTAAGCCTTATTTTGGGAATAATAAAATACCCTCTTACACCAGCATCTCCAAGTACTCCTGAGAGTGATTTCCAGCTAGCTCAGCCGCTCATCGTCATACCTACCTTTAACACATACCAATTAATACATTCAAATATTGTTTTTATTTATGATTATTGTTTTTTAATTCATAAATAATTTTGGCGATGGTTGCCCTTTTTTTTGGTTTGAGCCCCTGCCCCCCAAAATGTCTGTGCACGTGCTTGACAACATAGATGAAACACACTGATCAAAAAATCACTCGGATGATTTCATCTTCAATTTCTGCCAACAAATCATTTTCACCTGAATCCTACACACTGGACCTTTAAGTTGTAAGAAGGACTTTCAATTTCAAGTACAAGTACTGCTTGGCTACGTTGAAGTTAGCTGTGTAAGTAGTTAAAAAGCCTGAAATGAACTACATTACCCAGACAACCTTTCGCCTACGCACTACGTCTGAACGTAAGTCGGTAAGCAAATTCCAACATGGAGGATCTGGTAGCTGTAGAGAAGAGCCCGGTATGAATTCGAGAGAATGTTTCCCGTCGGTTTTTGCGGTTTAAATGGGGTTTGACTCTGCGCACTTCGCTGTTTTACGTGTGAAATCGTGCGTGTCACGTGTCCGCCTCGGGTCGTGAAATCGCGTGTGATCGCTCGTTAACGCCGACGAAACGTAAACCTGCCAATTCATTCTCTGCTCGGTGCGGATGCTATGTCATGGGCAGCTAGCCGCTAGCGTTAGCATTGCGTGTGTAGTTCTATCATATGTTTTCTACCTGGGAATGAGCAGTCATCCGTCCAGAGTGACCGCTCAATTGATTCCATCAGGGTTTCCTCCAGATTTTTAAAGATTTTCCCCTAAATCAAAACCATCGGTATTACTTTTCACTCACACAGCCAAATTATGTATTCAGGATTTGCTGAATCATACATGTATTAATTGTTTAGATGTGTTTTTAGATTCAGACAGTGAATGTAGAAAAAGCATCTTTCAGAATGATACACACAGCACTTGAATATTATTACCTCGAATTGTAGATATATGAAATCTGACATACCCTCATCTTATTTAGTTGCTCCAGCATGTTGTCTTTCATCATCTGAAACATGGTGTCCTTTTTATCATGCACATTGTTCATAATAGTGCGCCTCATGTTTTCGAACGGCGTCCCGTCACGGCAGTAGTACACTACCCGTTTACACGTATAATCATGACGAGATGTTAAGTGTATGTGTTGCATGTTACCGTGGTTCAGTGTTGCGTCGGTGTGTTTGTGGAAGGCGAGCAGTCCGGAAATACGGATATAAATAGACGCTCGACTTCCGGGTATAACCGGAAGTGAACCCGCGTTCGGTTTGATATTGTTTAGGCTGTTATATGAATAGTTGGTTATGCCTTCAAGTAGTAAGTGTGTTAAGTATGTTACCGTGCATGGTTCAAGGCATATGGAATTTAGTTTATTAGCTGTTAAAGCTTCTTGGTTTTACTTTGAAGGTCCCCAGCGGAAGTCGAGCTTCGTGACATGGCTAACTGCAGCTAGTGTTAGCCTCTTCACACACACACACAGACAGACAGCATGGCGTACAGTGCGAAGATCGGTCCGTCCATCCTGAGCAGCGACCTGTCCTGTCTGGGCAGCCAGTGCCTGCGGATGATGGAGTGCGGAGCGGACTTCCTGCACCTGGACGTCATGGACGGGCACTTTGTCCCTAATATCACATTTGGTCATCCCATGGTGGAGAGCCTGAGGAAGTCAAGCGTTCAGGAAGCCTTCTTTGACATGCACATGATGGTGTCCCGGCCGGAGCAGTGGGTGAAGCCCATGGCTGCAGCAGGAGCCAACCAGTACACTTTCCACTTGGAGGCCACGAGCAACGCTGGAAACCTCATCAAGGAGATAAGAGAGAGCGGCATGAAGGTGGGTGTGGCCATAAAACCTGGCACAGCGGTGGAGGAACTGGCCCCCTGGGCAAACCAAATCGACATGGCACTGGTCATGACTGTTGAACCTGGCTTTGGAGGTCAGAAGTTCATGGAGGACATGATGCCCAAGGTGAGCTGGCTGCGGAGTCAGTTCCCTTCGTTGGACATTGAAGTTGATGGAGGAGTCGGCCCTGACACCATTCACAAGTGTGCAGAGGCAGGGGCCAACATGATTGTGTCAGGCAGCGCTGTGATTGGAAACGAGGACCCGCGCTCTGTCATCGCTCTCCTTCGCACGGTGGTGGCCGAGGCGATTCAGAAACGCTCGCTGGACCGCTGAGCTGTGTCCCTGTGTCCTCTGGAGATCCCCCATGGTGACACTCCACCCAATCCAAGCCACTCACCACAACCAGCCAGAGGAACAGACTCATTACGGACATTTCTGGGGGGGCAGAGGTCAGGGTAGGGGAGGTTCACAGTCAGGGCTGTTGTGCAATAGGAGTAGACTTGACTTTGGCTAATTATTAATAATCATGAAATTTGATTATTAAAATAATAAAAATTATTTATTAAAAATAATTAAAAATGATAAGGCTATCACTTAAGAGTAGTAAAATAATCAATTAGAAATGATAAGGTTATCCATTAAGAATAGTTAAATAATCAATGAAAACAATAAAATTATCAATTAAGAATGATACACTCTGTAATATTTGCTTATCGTAGCGGGGCACCACCCTGGTTACAGGGACCAACGCGTCAAACTATAAATATCAGTCTCATATGATACATATTAAATTAATAATCTCAATAGTTAATATTAATGATTATTTCTTAAACAATGAAGGGTTTTCGAGTTTCGAGCACAGGCTATCGTAATCCAGCTGTATTCACACACTTATGCACAAATAATCACAGACTACAAATACTTTAATTACAAAAGCATTTATTAAAGAAAGGGGAAATATAGTTAGTGTTATTCAATGACTCATCATTTTAACAAACTCCAATATTTCAAAGATAACAACAGCAGCAGCACTTATCACAATTCAGAAAATACATGTAAAACCTGCGGTCTACCTATGAATGTCTGTCTCTGGGTGTGTGTGTGTGTGTCTGTGTCAAAGTGTCTCTCTGTATGTGTGTCCATGTGTGTATGTGAAATAAAGTTAATGTTATTTAATGATTCATCATTTTAACAAACTCCAATATTTCAAAGATAACAACAGCAGCAGCTTATCACAATTTAGAACACACATGTATTCATCTATGTGTATCTGTGTGTGTGTGTATCTGTCTGTGTCTATCAATGTGTCTCTGTGTAGGTGTGTGTGTGTGTGTGTGTGTGTGTGTGTGTGAGAGAGCGAGAGAGAGAGAAAAAGAAGGGGGCGTGGCGATGACGCAGTCACGTGGTGACGTCACATCTAAGATGGAGGCAGACAATGATTCAAGGAGTCATTAGGCTGAAAAACTCTCAAAATGGTGGTCTGACTACAAAACAAAAATGGCAGATTCGTTTATGAATTAAGAGCCAGAATGGAAGGCGGGTCTAGAGATGAATAATCTCCTATGGCCGACGAACCACGTGTGAGACACAACGTGGACACAAGGACAAAGGGATTCCTTGTCTGAGCTTAGCTTTGACGCCGAATGGCGTCGAGGTGCGTTCAGGCTCATTAAGTAAAGATCTATCTCTACAACATGAACTGTATGAATACATATCGGACGTGTATATACGTAGGTTTAGGAGAGAGGGGGAGAGAGAGAGAGAGAGAGGAAGCATGCAAGGAGAGAACGAACTCTTAAAAATACGCCGGAGATAAGTTAACAGTGGTTTCACCACTCAGCCCTCAAGCGAACGTTGTGGGCTGAGGTTTTGATCGGTAAAATCACTGCAGACTCACACGGACGTTAACAGCGCGGCCGGAGGCGCTTCTCACGGCACGCATTACTGTAACACAAACACTGCCGTTAAACCGGAAACCGGAAGTAGCGACTCGCCGCGGCTTAACACTGGAGACACAGCGGTCTCCTACAAAACAAAATACACTCAAGTATTAAAACAATACGCTACGTATTAAACTAACATCTGCCCAGACAGTTTCGCCTCTTACTGTGGCCGTGGTTTCGTGGGGTGCGTGCGCGTTCCGCGCGGATATCCTGGAAGTCCAGTGAATAGCTCGTAGTCTCTTAAGCTGTGCTGCAGCTGGTCCGCCTGGACCAGCAGTTAGTTACTGAGTCGTCTGGTAAGGCCTCTGGAGGCCTAGTTACAACTTGAGCAGTGGAGTTAAAAAGAGGACAAAGAGTGTTAGTCGTCTCCTTTAGCGACTGGAACCTCTGGTCAGACCTGGAGAGGCCTGGCTGGAACGTCAGTGCTGGAGTAAAAAGACAAAGAGTCAAGTAGTTATTCCCTCCTGAAGTTGCTGGGTTAACTAGTAAGACCCCGGGGGGGTCTAGGAGCAACGTCAGCATCGGAGTTAAAGAGAAAGATTTCTGTGAGCTCAGCACTTTTTATACCACCTGAAAGGTACCGGCCCCTTGGAGGAGGGGTCAAGGGTCAGTGTGGCCCTCAGCCAGTTAACTATCAGAATTTGGCCACAAGGGGCGGGCTTCGCCCTCAGTGGACGTCTCAGGTTTCATTTAGGTCTCTGGAGAGCTGCTTGCAACATCTTCCCCCAGGGCCGGCTGGGGGGTTGGGGTGTCGACACCCAGGAAACTTTAGGCTGGTCTCAGCCTTGCGTTTAGGCCTCAAGTTTTATGAGCCTTTGTCTGAAAACTCAGATCACTGGGGCCTCAGTCCCAACAGGGCAAAGGGGATTCTCTGTGGAGGCGTGAGCTGATGGTGAAATCTAAATCACTGTGGTGTGAAGCAGCTTTTCAGGACTTGAAAGAAAGTATGTGTCTGGATCCTGTGCTCCAGAGCCTGGAGTTTTCCTTGCCCTTTACGGTGCAGACAGACGCCTCAGGCCTTGGCCTGGGGGCAGTGTTGTTGCAGGGTGAGGGGGAAGACAAACAACCAGTACAGTACGTGAGCCGTAAACTGTTCCCTCGCGAGACTCGCTACTCCACTGTCGAGAAAGAGGCTTTGGCTATTAAGTGGGCCATTGACACTCTTAAGTACTATCTGGTGGGCAAAGACTTTGTCATTGAGACGGACCACAGGGCCCTGCAGTGGCTTCATCGCATGAGGGATTTTAATTCTAGGATTACCCGTTGGCACCTGTCGTTGCAGCCCTACAAGTTTACGGTGAAGTACAAGGCGGGCAAAGACAATGTAATTGCGGACTTCCTTTCGCGCCATGACATGGACGCTCTAGCTTAAGGAGGGGGGTGTGTGACGGAGCGCATGGCGTCCGTCACGCCAGTAGGACACTGCCTGTTTACACGTGTGTGGCAGAGCGCACGGCGCCCGTCGCGGCAGTAGTACACTGCCCATTTACACATATAATTATGACGAGATGTTAAGTGTATGTGTTGATGTTAAGTGTATGTGTTGCATGTTACCGTGGTTCAGTGTCGCGTCGGTGTGTTTGCGGAGGGCGAGCAGTCCGGAAATACGGATATAAATAGACGCTCGACTTCCGGGTATAACCGGAAGTGAACCCGCGTTCGGTTTGATATTGTTTAGGCTGTTATATGAATAGTTGGTTATGCCTTCAAGTAGTAAGTGTGTTAAGTATTTTAGTGTGTCGCCCGGACAAACGCAGGAAGATGGAGTCGGCTCTGAACCAGCTGAAGAAGCACACGGTGGTGGTGGCGGACACCGGAGACTTTCACGCTATTGAAGAGTACAAGCCTCAGGATGCAACCACGAACCCTTCACTCATCCTGGATGCTGCCAAGATGCCAGCCTACCAGCAGCTGCTGGATCAGGCCATTAAATACGGCATCGCCAAAGGCGGAACTGAGGACGAGCAGGTTGCCCACATTATGGACAAACTGTTTGTGAGTTTCGGGCTGGAGATTCTCAAGAAGGTTCCAGGCAGAGTTTCCACTGAGGTGGATGCCAGATTGTCTTTCGATAAAGATGAAATGCTTGCCAAGGCTCTGAGGCTCATCGCTCTGTACAAGGAGGCCGGCATCAGTAAGGAGCGTGTGCTTATCAAACTGTCTTCTACCTGGGAGGGGATCCAGGCTGGCAAGGAGCTCGAGGAGAAGCACGGCATTCACTGCAACATGACCCTGCTGTTCTCCTTCGCTCAGGCTGTGGCCTGTGCAGAGGCTAATGTTACTCTCATCTCACCCTTCGTTGGACGCATCATGGACTGGTACAAGGAGAACACAGGCCGTAAGGGCTACGAGCCACATGAAGACCCAGGTGTGCTGAGTGTGACCAAGATTTACAACTACTACAAGAAGTTTGGTTACAGCACCGTGGTGATGGGCGCCTCCTTCAGGAACACGGGTGAGGTCAAAGCCCTGGCAGGATGCGACCTGCTCACCATCTCCCCGGGGCTGCTGGCCGAGCTCAGCGAGGATCACAGCCCGGTCATAGAGATGCTCAATGTGGAGAAAGCCAAGGCCAGTGATCTGGAGAAGATCCACCTGGATGAGAAGGCTTTCCGCTGGGAGCACAACGAGGACCGCATGGCAGTGGAGAAGCTGTCGGATGGCATCCGCAAGTTCGCTGCAGACGCCATCAAGCTGGAGACCATGATCGAAGAGAAAATGCTCAATGTGAAAAACGGCAAGTAAAGGACAGATGTGGCTTCTCCGGCTGCGTCGGCAGGACGTGACAGAAGGTCCCAAGCACCAGAAGGCCTTCCCTCTCCTCACCTGACTAAACTCCAGGGACCCTCCTGAATGGACACCTCTCCTCTCTTAGACTGGGACCAGCGGTTTTCCGACCAAACATAAATGATTAATGCTAATGTCTGTGTGAGGTTTTTGTGAAATATTTACTAGAAACTTAAACGGAAAGGAACAACGTAAGCACTTTTGCAGGCGAAATGTCTTAATGAGACTTGAATAGTAATCGTGTGACTACTAGAAAGGACCATGTGCTCTCTTTGACCAGAAATGAAGATTAATTAGCTCCACACTCGGGTCGATAAAGACAACTGTACCATCATTTCTTAGAATATTATATTTTGCTCTTTGAATAAATAAACGTCTTAACCTTCAAAAAAAAAAAGTGGGCGGCTGTGGCTGAGGGGTAGAGTGGTCGTCCTCCAACCTGAAGGTCGGCGGTTCGATCCCCAGTCTGAACCATCTGCATGCCGAAGTGTCCTTGGGCAAGATGCTGAACCCTCATAGCCCCCCATAGAATAACAAAGTGCTGCAAGTAGATGCACTGTATGAATGTGTGTGTGAATGGGTGAATGTGAAACTGTACTGTAAAGCGCTTTGAGTGGTCTTCATCAGACTAGAAAAGCGCTATATAAAAACAAATCCATTTCCCATTTACCAAGTATGTTACCGTGCATTGTTCCAGGCATATGGAATTTAGTTTATTAGCTGTTAAAACTTCTTGGTTTTACGGACCTGGGACACCCCTGTGGAGAATGTTATATTGGTTTGTTCCAGTTGTGGGGGCGGGGGAGGTCCCATTTAGGCCGGGCCTTCATGATGTGATGGGAGCTGCAACTGAGAGGACGTGAGTCTGCGAGCTCCCAAGAAGTGTTTGTCAAGTAAAATATATTACTATTGTAATCATTAGATTGGGCCATTGTGCCTATTTGTTTTCTTATTTTCAAATGTTTGGTTTTTTCGCTCTTTTGTTTTATTTGATATTTACTGCCTTGTAAGACTTACTTTGGGAATAATAAAATACCCTCTTACACCGGCATCTCCAAGTACTCCTGAGAGTGATTTCCACCTCGCTCAGCCGCTCATCGTCATACCTACCTTTAACAGTGTTAATCATCCCCTCTGTGTCCAGTGAAAACGAATCAATGGCGCCCTTGAATGGTCCACCTTGCTTACATGCTTACATTATATAATAAATCATTTATCCAATTAAACTTTAAAAAACAGGAATGTTGTCATTAAGTAATTTCTCACGGGAAGGTCATCCTGAATTCCTCATCAATGCTGCCAGTCAGTTTTGAACTTAAAGTCATGTTGATGTTCTTTTTCCTTCCATTCTTTGCTTTGTTCATTACAGCAAACTTCAATGTCTTGTGGAAAGCACTACCCTTTTTTCCCTGGGAGGAGACATTTTTTTAATATATAAATAGATTATTCAAATAGATATGAAGTGCAAAATATGTAGTCAAATTAAAGTATAAATACATACAGCATCTAACATGGACTTTGTCTGTACTTGGCATGAATCTTGTGATTCTTCAACCCCCTCAGTGAGGCATTGTTCAAAAGTCCTGTCGATCTCGTCGATTGCTTTTTGGAGTACTTCGAGTTCATGCTGCATCTTTTCTTTAAGGTCTCTGCAAGCCTGCATTTTACTGTCCACCTAAAATAAAACACAAATTCATATGAATTGATGAAATCTACACAGGTCTTGATTTTTACCATTCTGGTAGAAGACAACAACCGTTCGTAGGGGAGCTTGTCTTGAGAGTTTATTCCTAACTTATATACTAGTACTTCTCTTGAGGCGGCAACGGTTCCTCCTCCTTTCAGTTTATTTCCCTGTAAGCTGGTTAACATTACATTTAGGAAATTGTCTTGGCATACCTGGACATTGCCATTTTGAAGGCTTTGTTATCATTTTTAATCCCAGTATACTCCTGGGAATGAAGGGAGAGGTTATTCGGTTTCTAGCCCTCCTCAGGACAACTTGTCCTGTGTCCGTGAGGTATAGGGATTGAACATTGTTGGATTACGAATTTGAGAAGGATGAACAGTTGGATGTAGTAAATAGCAGGATAATATTGTATGTATTATACAAGTTGTAGTTTGAGACAAGTATAAAGAGTAAAAACTTGTGAATTTACTGCAGAGGTGAATGAACTTTAGGAACCTGATGTCTCTGCTGGTTCAAGGTTTTTCTGGTAAATGAATTACACATGTATAACTGTGTTTTCTGATTCGTTAGTGTTTTACATTTGCCCTTTTCCACAGCGACAGCTCCACCGTCGTGTGTCCTCTCCCCGGAAAACCTCTCTCTCTCTCGGTGCATCTGTCTGAACGCTCCCGTTCCAACCCCACCAGCAAACATGGGCAAAACGAAGACAAGTGTGTCCGCAGCGGATAGGAGAAAGTCTCCACGCCTGGCTGTGAGGGCTAAACCTGCAGCTGAGGCTAAGATTAAGCCCGTAGCAAAGAAGGGACCCAAAGCAAAGAAAGCCAAGGCAACCGAGAACGGGAACCCCAAGGCTGAGGAGCCAAAGGCTGAAGCCACCGAGGCCAAATGAAGAACTGTTGATGTGCTCACTCTGTGTACTTGGTGATTGTACAGTTTTAAATTAGTATTTTTTACCAAGTTTTATATTACAAATGTCATTTATAGGTTTTTTTTGGGCTTGCACTTGATGTAACAAAACTTTGTTGTCACACTCATATCCACGTAAGCTATTTTAGTTAGTGACTTTTAGTTTGAAGAGGAGTTTACCGGAAGTGTGTTGTGTGAGGAGTTTTTCCTGAATATTTACTAAATACAGCGATGACAGCTTTAAAGAGCTTTACAGAGTGAAGTCGCTTGTTGGGGGCGATTCTGCGCAGTGGTGTGTGCCTTGTTTTGTGTCAGAATAATACGGTTTTTACCGGTGAACGACGAGAAGCGGGCCGGTCCACTCGCACACAGCGGCGGTGAAGGGTGGTCACAGCGGGGAGAAGCTGAATGAAGAGCCGTCGTGGGTTTGTCAGCTGATGAAGACGAGCTGCTGTGGATCCTGCCATGGATAAAGAGTTGACACCTTTGGACTGCCTGCTGCCCTCTGGCACACTCAAGATCTGTCTGATCATTCTCAACCAGCCTCTGGATGAGAGCTACTTGCACATCCTGTGGAGTAAAGCTCTCTTGAGGGCATGTGCTGATGGAGCTGCCAATCACCTTTATAACATCACCGCTGGAGAACGTGGCAGCTTCCTCCCCGACTATATCAGTGGGGATTTTGATTCCATTTCTGCCAAGGTCAAAGCTTTCTATGCGGACAAGGGGTGCAAGCTGATAGAGACAGCCGACCAGGATCTAACAGACTTCACCAAGTGTCTGGCAATCATGCTGGAGGAGATTCAGACAAGACGGTTACAGGTGGATGCTATAGTGACCCTGGGCGGTCTGGCGGGCAGATTTGACCAGACCATGGCATCTGTCGAGACGCTCCACCACGCTCTGTCCATGACACAGCTGCCTGTGTTGATCATACAGGGAACGAGCCTGGCATATCTACTCCGACCTGGCAGCCACCGACTTGGAGTGAACACAGGTCTGGAGGGGGACTGGTGCAGCCTCATCCCAGTGGGAGGGCCGTGCCAAACAATCACCACTGGACTCAAATGGAACCTGAATAACGAGGTCCTGCAGTTTGGGAAGCTGGTGAGCACATCCAACACCTACGAGCCCGTCGCCCCTGGAAACCAGAGGAAGCCGGTCACTGTGACCACAGACCAGCCTCTACTGTGGAGCATGGGCATCCAGACAAATATAAAATAGCTTACATCCATTTAAAGATGATAACAGTCCATATCTCGTAGACGTGGCATTTTAGTTTGTCTAATCCTGTTATTTTTTTATTATTATTTTAAACTGCTGACTGATAGATATCTTCCCAGTTGGACTTTACTTCAAAATTTAAACATTTTAAGGCAGCTAATGGATATTGTTAAAGTTCAGGGGACAATAGGAATTTTACCTTTATGTCCCCTTGTATTTTAATGTTAAACTAATAAAAACTATTGCTTACCAAATGTTTTGAAACACTGTATGTCGCCATTAGATGTAGTCAGTGGAAATGCCACAGAAGAATACCGTTATTGGTTGACAGATGTTGATATATCCCCAATACTTGTTTAATGTGAACCGGTTCATTTGGTTTCAAACATTCTGTTAAGTCATGTTTCTGTTAGGAGAGAAGAAAGCGTTCTCTGACTTCATGGTTGATCTAAATGTTCTTGAATAAAAATTTTCAAAATGTCAAAAAAAAATTGGTGGTTGGCGAGGTTGCAGTTTCAGCACAGACACCGATATGAAGAAGAAGGGAAGAGGGACATTTGAAGAGAAAAAGAGTGTTGTCGACAGTGTCGAAATAAGAGCAGTCAAATGGTTTGACAATAGAGGGGTGATCGTTGCCAGCTCTTTTGCCAGTGCCCAGCCTGTTTCTAACATCGCAAGATGGGACAGAATTGTGAAACAGGAGGTTTCTGTGGAATGCCCACGCATCATTAACCTGTACAACAAGTTCATGGGCGGCGTTGATGCTCTTGATGCACTAATTGCATATTATCGCATCCAGATAAGGTCAAGAAAGTACTATCAAAGGTTCTTTTTTCATTTTGTCGATATGGTCATCGTAAACAGCTGGCTGTTATATCGACGTGATTGTGAGTCACTGGATGTTCCAAAAAAGATGCAGCAGGATTTGCTTGCTTTCAGAACATCAATTGCACAGGCACTCTGCATGCAAGGCAAAGACATGGCAAGGAAGAAGAGGGGGCGGCCCCTCATTGGAAGTTGAAAGGGAATTTGGAAAAAAGAAACATCGCTGCCCAGCTAAGGCCATTCCCACACTGGAAGTCCGCTCAGATGCCATTGGTCACTGGCCAGTGATTGAAAGTGTGCGGCAACGCTGCAAGCTTCCAAACTGCAAGGGCCAGTCTGTGTTCCGATGTTCGAAGTGCAATGTCCACCTTTGCCTCATCAAGAACAAAAACTGTTTCAGAGAATTCCACAAATGACACTAAACATTCGCAAACAAGGGCAACACATTGTATCAGCAGTTTAACCTGTTAATGATTTTCTGCACCAAAGATTCAAGCTTGAAATTGCATATTTTGCATAAGAGACCAAAACTACTGACCATTTGTTTCTGTCTCACAATTGAATGTCTTTTGCTTTCAAGAATATAATCTGTTTTATAAACAATTTAGAGGTAATTGTTTACGTCAATCTTATGATCATTCAAGACAAAAATCATATCCTCACCATAGCCTTCCTTCAGTGTGTTCATGCACTTTTGAAATGTAAGAGGAAAAGATTTTGCTACTGTTGGTGCAACTGAGGCATGAGCAAAGTCATTAGAGACACGACTCATCTTTCCTGTTTCCTAATCTTATGATCATTCGGGACAAATATCATATCCTCACCATAGCCTTCCTTCAGTGTGTTCATGCACTTTTGAAATGTAAGAGGAAAAGATTTTGCTACTGTTGGTGCAACTGAGGCATGAGCAAAGTCATTAGAGACACGACTCATCTTTCCTGTTTCCTAATCTTATGATCATTCGGGACAAATATCATATCCTCACCATAGCCTTCCTTCAGTGTGTTCATGCACTTTTGTAATGTAAGAGGAAAATGGACATAAAGGTAAAACATGTTTACATGTCCTGGTACTTGCTGTTGTGTACCTTCCCTCATTGTTTAAATTCCTTGCTCCCTGTCTTGTTTAGAAATGTTTGCATAATAAGGCATGTCTCATGTAATCTAAAGAGCTCAACAATTTAAAAAATCTGTCAAAAATGTTGAACAGACACATTTTTAGATCAATGCAGTGCTTTCCAAATTTTAAGGGCAAGGTTGTAGTCAAGTGAATAAAGTTCAATGTTCAAAGTTCACCTGTGCATCAGACTGTTTTCTTCTTGCGAACAAGGGAATACCAGCCCCTTGGGACTGTGCAGCAAAGTTATTATGAGGTATTAAGCTGTATTTGAAATACTGTGATGCTGGACCGGCAATGATTGTACAGAAACATATGTTGTTATTCAATTTCAAGCAAAAGCAGCATCAATTTAATAATCTACATACCAGAGACTGGAAAATTTGAAAAGTGACATTATGCCCTAATGTCGCTAATTTGCCTCATACCTAAATCTATATCTATTGTATATGCTATATTGAAATTAACAATCTCAACTTAATTTAGCATCTCTATGACAGCCAAAAACACAAATAATAATTTTTTTATATAATTGGAAATTAATTCAGGCAATAAGGGGTTAAGCTCCCGCCCGCGCAGCCGCAGCCTGGTCTTTGGTCTGGGTGCCAGCATCACCCAGACAGATGCCATCATCACTGGCGCCAAGCTGCCAAGTGGTCGCCAGATTTTGCGGTGCATGATGTACAACTGTGACGCACAACTGCATGTCAAGCGACCAGGTTTGAACGGAGCCTTGCCACGGTTTGAGGCGGCCAAGGTTGTTTAAGAGCAGGTGCGGCCATTTTATGGGAAGGCCAATATCCCAATGGTGAGCGATTGTCGAGCATGCGACAAAATGGTGGCACTTCTCGACACCAACAACAAGTTGCGGCACATTCCGCAGGCCAGGCGCTCCAGTGAGGCTACAGCTCGACTGGTAGATGCAATGGAGCACAGGCTGGACTCCACATTCCCGCTGTGGTCCCCAAACGCTGAGCAGCTGAACCGCAATCCGGACGACCCAGGGGCCAAAGAGAAGTTCGTCAAACTGGCTGAAGCCTATGAGGTAAAAAAAATAATATCCTCTTCACTTCTAAGACAACATAGAAGCTGAGCAGCAGCATCAGGTTGTTCCACACCAGCAGCCGGCTGGGAAACAAGCAGGACTTCTATGAGGTGTTGGGTGTTTCCCGCACCGCCACACAGGAGGACATCAAGAAGTCTTATAACAAGGTCAGAGACGCACGTTTAACATCTACACAGTCAACTAGTTTCTCGTTAATTTAGAGATGGCTGAAAGCGAGTTTTGTAGAGATGTAATAAATCTTGAGGATCGTGAGGGAGACTTTTAAAGAAGCTGTTGAATCCTTGCTCTTGTCTCTTCTCTCTACAGGGTTCCTACGGTCATGAAAAACCTGGAAAAGTCATGGAATTGTAAAATGTTTATTTTCCAGGCCTGGAAAAGTGCTTGAAAAAAATGAAATCCCAAAAGTTTTGGAGAAGTCATGTCAATTTTTCATATTTTCATGTCATTCATTTACACTGAGTTTTAAATAATTCATATGTTTTTAAAAGAAATACGCTCAAAATATAAGAAGGCACAGCTCTCATACTAATTGAAAAGTTCGGGATAATGCACTATGCCAGGGAAGAGTAGATTTAACCAGGCTTTGCTACAAATGGAAAAGTACATGTCATGGGTTACAACAGACAAAGACCTCAATCATTGTCTCATTCATTTGTGTCATTTAAGGTATAATGTATACCTTGGAATGCTCATTGTTAGCTTAAATACCAAATTTTGTCAATTTTTCATGCATACACCGAGATTTCACAACATTTTTGATCATGGAAATTTGGTTTAAAGTTATTGAAAAGTCATGGAAATCCATTGGTGAAAATGTGTTTGAACCCTGTCTCTATTTTCTCTGCATTTTCATTCATGTTAACTCGTCTCTCACCAGTTGGCAAAGAAGTACCAACCGGACACCAACCCAGACGACCCAGGGGCCAAAGAGAAGTTCGTCAAACTGGCTGAAGCCTATGAGGTAAAAAAAAAGAATATCCTCTTCACTAGACAAGACAACATAGAAGCTCAGCAGCAGCATCAGGTTGTTCAGAGTTGCTCGTCTTTCGTGCAGATGCTGAAAAACTAGTTGAAGAGGAAGCAGTATGACAAGTACGGAGCGGCGGGATTCGACCCCAGTCGAGCCGGCGCCGGCCAGCAGCAGTACTACCGAGCCGCCGGGACCAACATCGATCCTGAGGACCTCTTCAGGACGATCTTTGGAGAGTTCTCCGGAGGAAAGGCCTTCGGAGATATTAACAGCATGTTCGATCAAGGGCTAGAGGTAAGAACCCATTAGCATCTACAGGTTTTTAAGATGTAATCTTAGAGTTGTGTTTTTTTGTTATTTAAACCTTTTTACTGTCAATTAAGTGAATAAGTAGTTAAACATAATATAAAATATCAGTTTTACATGTCTCTGTCTTTCTCATAGTTTGTGATGGAGCTGACGTTTACGGAGGCGGCGAAGGGAGCGAATAAGGAGCTGAGTCTGAACATCGACGACTCGTGTCCACGGTGCGATGGGAAGGGAAGTGAGCCGGGGACCAAGGTGTCAAATGAAAAACGATTCTTCTGATAATTGTCTCCCAGGTGTGGAAGATGGTCAGACAGTGAGCATGACAGTGCGTAAAACAGATATCCTCATCACATTTAGGGTAAGTTATTCCAGTTATTACTCCGTCATGTCTATATATTAAATACAATTTCACTCTAAATTAATTAATTCTATTTGGAGCATTCAGGAGAAACTTAATTTGATGTGTTACAAGTAAGGACATGTGTGTGCAGGTCCAGAGGAGTCCAGTGTTCAGGCGCATTGGAGCAGACATCCACTCAGACGTGCCCATTTCCATAGCTCAAGCCATCCTGGGGGGCTAGGCCAACGTACAGGGTCTCTACCAAACCATCAGTATGATAGTGAGTAGACAGCAGAGTGTGTGGATGATATACATGATGATACACAGCTTCATCAGGTTTCCCTTCAGAATGATAAAATATTAGTTTTCAGAGCTTTCTCATAGTTTGTGATGGAGCTGATGTTTACGGAGGCGGCAAAGGGAGCGAAAAAAGAGCAACTGGGCAACTGCTGCCTGCAGGTTACATTCCAGGCATGCACCATCGATGAGGCCAGGTACCTCTATGACCAACTAGCAACTTTCTGCCCCATTTTGATGGCACTGAGTGCTGCCTCTCCCTTTTACAGAGGCTATGTGTCAGATATTGATTGTGAAAAAAGAACATCGACGAGTCGTGTCCACGGTGCGATGGGAAGGGAAGTGAGCCGGGGACCAAGGTGTCAAATGAAAAACGATTCATCTGATAATTGTCTCCCAGGTGTGGAAGATGATCAGACCGTGAACATGCCAGTGGGTAAAACAGATATCCTCATCATAGTAAGGGTAAGTTATTCCAGTTATTACTCCGTCATGTCTATAAACAGGGTATCCGCGTGGTCTTGAAAAGTATTAAAAGTTGATACATACATTTTGGGAAAATCAAGACCCTTAAAAAGTCTTGAATCTTTTTCAAATTCAAGACTCTGTGTAGCCGATGGTTTTTTCCCCTTTTAATGTCAGGCCTCAGCCGAAAAATGACACGAGAGACGGTTATTGAATCGGGACATCGCAACCGTTTATTTTCCTTCACACTTCAAAACTTTTCTCTCTTGACAACACCCCCTTCAAAACAAGAGTGCCGACCAACACCTTGCTTATAGCAGGAACTACACATACGTCTGTCAGAGTGCGAGACCGTAGCGCTTGTCGCTGTTGAATCTTCCATGTAGAGGATGGATAGCTGCAAATAGTGCGCTTTTTTGAAGTTGTGCTATTTTATAATAAAACCAGTGTTCATCTGAGAATAAACGAATAAAATAAAATAATAATATAAAATAAAGCTTTAAATTAACTTTTAGTTTATTCTGCAATTAATTCACCTTGTATACGTGAAACATGTGTGGGACGGGGACTTGCAGGAATCATTTCTCTGCACAAGAGAGCTCCCTACTACTACGACTGCAGAAGACATTTTCAGCTCCGTGGACTTGTATTTTAGTTCAGTGGGACATGTGCGTCAGTATCACAACTGAAAGCGCTGCCTGCTCGACAGAAAAAAAACCTCAGGGGTTGTGAGGAGAATACTTGAAAAGTCGCAGAATGCAACTTGTAACCATTGTTTTTTGCATGAAATTAAATCAAAACACAATAACTCAAAGAAACAAACTGATAATAAAATCAAAAACTGAAAACATGTGACGTGTCACGACGTTTCGACCCTCTTGGGTCTTCTTCAGGTCTTATTAGGCATGTTAAAAAGCTAAATATTTCTATCTTGAGCTGCAAGGTCCTTCCACTACAACGTTCGGAGCAATATTGAGTGAGGAGACTGAGGGCTCCTCTATTTATAGGCTGCCTGTCACAGACTCCTCCCCCTTGTTTATTCCACTGTGATCCTTTAATTATATAACTGAATTAAAATAAACTTATATAATCATTCATGATACCGTGTTTCTAGGAATATATTATATTTTATTGGATGTAGTATATATATTTATATATATTTATGTATTTATATTCTATTTAAAATAAAATTGTGACTTTGAACGAATTTCGTATATAGATAAACTGTGATTGTTTTAACTCACATATCAAATTACATGTTTTTAATTTGAGTTGTCTATATCCATGTATTAATTTTGTAATAAATCATGTTATTACTACTTAACATCCACGAATTGTCTTTTTTTCAATAGTCTTTGTGATTTGTGGGTTTCTTTCTTTAACTTTCTTTCTTTAACTCCTTTATGATGCACCCACCCCCCCCCCCCGAGAAAAAAATGTTTGTTTCTGCCAGTTTAACATTTTATTAAAACGAAAAAGGAAAATCTACTTTGTAAACACAGTACACAGAACATCCAAAACATACATACACACAAGTATTGGGATGTGCAAAATCTGCGTAGAAATTAAATAGTCATCCACAAATACAAACTTAAAAGCAGAAGTATACAAGTTAGCAATCTTCTTCAATAAAGAAAAGATTTAGAAGCAGAAAATTCACACAATTTTACTTAACTTTGTAAACACACTATGTAGAACAACTAAAACACACATTCAAGTAAAGTCCAAAATCAAAATATTCAAACAAAGAATCTTATACCGAAAAAATAATAAACATTTAATACTGTAAGCATGCAGCCAAGGTGCTCTCCCCCTTTATTTATCAACTGTTTGATGAATCTAATCTAATATAAAAGCATAATAGAATGTAAAGTAACATCTAGCTGGCGTTAGTTAGGCCTACTTGTAAAATACATAATGTTTAACAGTAAAATGTCAATTTAGCTTGCACCTAAGTTATAACATATTTGAGTGTGCTAACATTAGCAATAACGTCAGCTAGTTCGAGGTGTATGCATAGGCTAACCATTAACAAACCATCGTAACTTTTTTTGAGCAATTAAATATATCTCTTGTTCTGCCTGTTTTGTGATATACATGCCTAAAAGGGGCCTGATATTTCTATACTGAAATAATATCAGCATTATAATTGTAAGCTATTTTATTTAATGACGTTATTGTCGAGGGTTGATTTGTATTTCCTGTTCTAAGCGGGTTGTTGATAAAAAAGGCACAAAGAGTCGTGTATGGGAGTACTTAGCGTTTGACGCCGGGTTTACACCGGACGCGGAAGCAACGCCCAAGCGACGCGCTCAATCACATGCGTCCGAAACTGCCGTATAACCCACAGTATATGCGCAAGCACATTGAACTACCGTATATAGATAGATAGATAGCTAGATAGATTACTTTATTCATCCCTGAAGAGCAATTAAGTTGTCATAGCAGCCGGTATATTTGAATACAATAAAATACGATAGAATAAAATAAAAAATATCGAGGTAGAAAGAATAAAAACATTAACACAAGATAAATAGGGAGATAAGGTGCAGTAGCAAGATGATGGTAATAGTACTGATGATATGCTGGTAATGTTATTGTTAGACAGTATATAAAAATAGTACAGTATATATAGTATATAATATAACATAATATATATTTATTAGGGCTGTCAAAGTTAACGCGTTAATCTATGAGATTATTGTGCCCTAGATTAATGCAATAAAGTATTTTAACGCAGCTTTGTTTACATCCGCTGTGCGGAAGAAAATTCAGCAAGACCAACATCTCGATGTTGATTGCACCAGAGCTGGCTGAACTGGAGAAGTTGGAGAAGCTACTTGAACCAGGCAGGTGTTGCGGTGTAAATATGTTGTTAGTTAAGTCCTGTTCAACGTGGAACTGCAGTCAGTTTTTCTTATGTATTTCTTTTATTTTGCCGTGTCTGTCTTATTTTGAAGGCCCACAGCGGAAACTTCTGGGGATTAGTGTAGCAGCGCACCCTTTTTTATCTCAGAAGCAGATTCCCCCTTTGAGTAAATTGTGTCGCTCTGTCTGTTAGTGTTTTAGTACGGAGCCCCCCAGGGGACACGGGGGGGGAAAAATGATGGGTGAAAAAAAAAAAAAAGGACGGACTTTCTCGAGATCTCGAGAAAGTTTAGGACAATGTTCATCCGACAATGTTCACCTTTTCATTATTCAGGCAAATGAATTGGCTTTTTGAGGGCTTTACCATGCTCAACTTCTTACCAAAATTTGCAGAAAGTTAGAAAGTGGTGAAAATTTACTTATGATTTGCATTTGCACAAATTACTCAAACATACAAAAATAATAGGGGACATTTTGAATGTCTATCTGTCATCAGCAGCAACATTTTTCAAATTATTCAAGTTGTACTCGGCAGCCCTTGTGGAGATGTGCTTGAAATAAATGGTTAGCCAGGAAAGTATAAAAAACAGTTTGCTTCAATATCAGTAAGAATAGTATTTTCACTTTATTCTTAACAGGATACACCTGCCTGTATCAATATTAGTGTCCATGGAGTCATTGTCAGTTAACTGAATTCATATGAACACTGAAGACATGAGCATACAACTTGGTTCAAAAGTAGTAGGTCAGTAACTGTTTGTTGTGTACAGCTACGTTTGTCATTTGTCTAGTATATGCACTGACGCTTTTACGCCATAGAAGTTCCCAACTCATACGAAATATATTGAAGTTGAAGGAGAAACAATAAGTTCATTTTAAATGTTCTTATGAATGTTAGTGTATTTAACTAAGAGTCCTTTGATAATGCCTATGATATCCCATCTCTGCCTTTAAACATCAAAGTCAATGTGGCATCAGAGGCACTTGCCTTTGTTGCCACACTGACTTTACATAAACTGGCAGTGTTGCAGTTTCTGCTCACACCAGAAGTGCCTCTACGACCTCAGCTGCCACGATTTGAGCTTGACCTTACTGACTGACAGAAGAAACAAGGTGGGTATTTTTATTATTATTATTATTATTATTATTATTCAGGCAAATGAATTGGCTTTTTGAGGGCTTTACCATGCTCAACTTCTTGGTTTGAGCACCTGCCCCCCAAAATGTCTGTGCACGTGCTTGACAATAGAGATGAAACACACTGATAAAAAAATCACTCGGATGATTTCATCTTCAATTTCTGCCAACAAATCATTTTCACCTGAATCCTACACACTGGACCTTTAAGTTGTAAGAAGGACTTTCCATTTCAAGTACAAGTACTGCTTGGCTACGTTGAAGTAAGCTGTGTAGCTAGTTAAAAAGCCTGAAATTAACTACATTACCCAGACAACCTTTCGCCTCCGCACTACGTCTGAGCGTAAGTCGGTAAGCAAATTCCAACATGGAGGATCTGGTAGCTGTAGAGAAGAGCCCGATATGAATTCGAGAGAATGTTTCCCGTCGGTTTTTGCGGTTTAAATCGGGTTTGACTCTGCGCACTTCGCTGTTTTACGTGTGAAATCGTGCGTGTCACGTGTCCGTGTTCGTCTCGTGTCGTGAAATCGCGTGTGATCGCTCGTTAACGCCGACGAAACGTAAACCTGCCAATTCATTCTCTGCTCGGTGCGGATGCTATGTCATGGGCAGCTAGCCGCTAGCGTTAGCATTGCGTGTGTAGTTCTATCATATGTTTTCTACCTGGGAATGAGCAGTCATCCGTCCAGAGTGACCGCTCGATTGATTCCATCAGGGTTTCCTCCAGATTTTTCAAGATTTTCCCCTAAATCAAAACCATCGGTATTACTTTTCACTCACACAGCCAAATTATGTAATCAGGATTTGCTGAATCATACATGTATTAATTGTTTAGATGTGTTTTTAGATTCAGACAGTGACTGTAGAAAAAGCATCTTTCAGAATGATACACACAGCACTTGAATATTATTACCTCGAATTGTAGATATATGAAATCTGACATACCCTCATCTTATTTAGTTGCTCCAGCATGTTATCTTTCACCATCTGAAACATGGTGTCCTTTTTATCATGCACATGGTTCTTAATAGTGCGCCTCATGTTTTCCAGGGAGCAGACTCCTGTAATTTAGGCAGCGTCTACAATAGAACACTGTTGTCAAACCCATGTTTCTGTAAAATCATGATGAAAATGTGCATTATTTTAACCCCAGGTTGTACATGCTGTGATCTTCTTTATCACCTTGATAGCATATCTGCATGTTTTCCTCAATTGTCGCTGTCAGACTGCTGTAGACTGATTTCTTATCCTCCCGGATGATTTTTTTGAGTTTGTCCTTCTGAGAGAGAGAGAGAGAGAACATTCAATGTGTTATTGTAAACCTAAATAAAGGTCAACACATGCCAGTGCAGCTTTGAATCCCCATGTTCACACACACACCTCTGTCTTGAGAAAATTCAGTTGCAGTCAAACATCTTTGAAGGTGTTAATCATCCCCTCTGTGTCCAGTGAAAACGAATCAATGGCGCCCTTGAATGGTCCACCTTTACCTTCATTTCTGAAGAAATTGAAATGCTTACATTATATAATAAATCCTTTATCCAATTAAACTTTTAAAAAAAAGGAATGTTGTCATTAAGTAATTTCTCAAGGGAAGGTCATCCTGAATTCCTCATCAATGCTGCCAGTCAGTTTTGAACTTAAAGTCATGTTGATGTTCTTTTTCCTTCCATTCTTTGCTTTGTTCATTACAGCAAACTTCAATGTCTTGTGGAAAGCACTACCCTTTTTTCCCTGGGAGGAGACATTTTTTTAATATATAAATAGATTATTCAAATAGATATGAAGTGCAAAATATGTAGTTAAATTAAAGTATAAATACATACAGCATCAAACATGGAGTTTGTCTGTACTTGGCATGAATCTTGTGATTCTTCAACCCCCTCAGTGAGGCATTGTTCAATAGTCCTGTAGATCTCGTCGATTGCTTTTTGGAGTACTTCGAGTTCATGCTGCATCTTTTCTTTAAGGTCTCTGCAAGCCTGGATAATATTGTATGTATTATACAAGTTGTAGTTTGAGACAAGTATAAAGAGTAAAAACTTGTGAATTTACTGCAGAGGTGAATGAACTTTAGGAACCTGATGTCTCTGCTGGTTCAGGGTTTTTCTGGTAAATGAATTACACATGTATAACTGTGTTTTCTGATTCGTTAGTGTTTTACATTTGCCCTTTTCCACAGCGACAGCTCCACCGTCGTGTGTCCTCTCCCCGGAAAACCTCTCTCTCTTTCGGTGCATCTGTCTGAACGCTCCCGTTCCAACCCCACCAGCAAACATGGGCAAAACGAAGACAAGTGTGTCCGCAGCGGATAGGAGAAAGTCTCCACGCCTGGCTGTGAGGGCTAAACCTGCAGCTGAGGCTAAGATCAAGCCCGTAGCAAAGAAGGGACCCAAAGCAAAGAAAGACAAGGCAACCGAGAACGGGAACCCCAAGGCTGAGGACCCCAAGGCTGAGGACCCCCAGGCTGAGGACCCCCAGGCTGAGGACCCCAAGGCTGAGGAGCCCAAGGCTGAAGCCACCGAGGCCAAATGAAGAACTGTTGATGTGCTCACTCTGTGTACTTGGTGATTGTACAGTTTTAAATTAGTATTTTTTACCAAGTTTTATATTACAAATGTCATTTATAGGTTTTTTTTGGGCTTGCACTTGATGTAACAAAACTTTGTTGTCACACTCATATCCCTTTAAAGATGATAACAGTCCATATCTCGTAGACGTGGCATTTTAGTTTGTCTAATCCTGTTATTTTTTTTATTATTATTTTAAACTGCTGACTGATAGATATCTTCCCAGTTGGACTTTACTTCAAAATTTAAACATTATAAGGCAGCTAATGGATATTGTTAAAGTTCAGGGGACAATAGGAATTTTACCTTTGTGTCCCCTTGTATTTTAATGTTAAACTAATAAAAACTATTGTTTACCAAATGTTTTGAAACACTGTATGTCGCCATTAGATGTATTCAGTGGAAATGCCACAGAAGAATACTGTTATTGGGTGACAGATGTTGATATATCCCCAATACTTGTTTAATGTGAACCGGTTCATTTGGTTTCAAATATTCTGTTAAGTTATGTTTCTGTTAGGAGAGAAGAAAGCGTTCTCTGACTTCATGGTTGATCTAAATGTTCTTGAATAAAAATTTTCAAAATGTCAAAAAAAAAATAAACGTGTTTTCTCTCAGATCAGTTTCCTAAGAGTTGATTGTATGTTTTGGTTAAAAGAAGAAAGTAGTTCTCAGCTCGGACTTCAGTGATACATAAAATTGGGCCTTTTAAAATATATCAGTCGTTTATGTCAGTGGTCACCCAACCAGACCTGGGTGTGTGTTTCTAACATCTTGGGGCCCAGTTAAGATCGTTCCTACTGGTCCAGAGATTGTGGCTGCAGCGTTCTGCAGTTTATTTTATGGACTGGTGCAGGGCTTGTTCGTGGATTCCCAGATCTTTGAGCAACGTGATGGTAGACGTTGCATTAAGACCCCTGCAGCCAACCTCCACAGGGCGAACTATTGCTTTCCAGCCTCGTTGCTCAGCCATAGATGCCATTTCTGCATAGCGAAGCCTTTTTCTCTCATTCGCTTTGTCAACAGCATCCTCCGACGGTACTGTCAATTCTATTAAGTAGACAACGTAGATGGTGTTGGACCAGACTACCAGGTCTCGTCTTTGGGTGGTGGTGACAATGTGTGATGGGACTTTTAGCTGCGGGTCTAAATCCACCAGCATTTCCTAGTCTCGGGCATGCTCCAACTGCCCACTCCTGGTGAGTGGAGGAGGCCCTCGCTGTCCCTGTTCCCCTTTTCGGACAAAAGGTGTCCTTGGAACTTTGCTCAGTGATGGCAAGGCATTGTTGGCAGTTCTCTTTATTACAATAGTTGTATTTTATAATATTTGTTTTGTTGTAGCCAGCTCCCATGATTAAAAACCTTCTCAGTAAACAGGAAGTTAACACTACTAAAAACCGTAGTTAAAAGAGCGAAGAACCTTGTCAGTCTCTTGCGCTCAGTAAAAACGTGATAAATAGTCTCGTGCAGGTCGCAAAATGGACACTTGCCTAGAACGGTGGGATTAAGAATAGAAATAAAAGCGTTGGAAGCGACGGCCCCGTGTAAAATTCTCCACTGCAGGTCGCCTACTTGTTTCTTGAGGGGAGGTTTGTATAAAATCTTCCACTCCTCCTTTCAGTTTATTGTGAGTTTATTACCCTGTAAACTGGTGAACATTGCGTTTAGGTCTTGGCATACCTGGACATTGCCATTTTGATGGCTTTGTATCATTTACTCTAAATTTGTCAGATTTTTATTCCCAGTATACTCTTCGGAAGGAAGGGAGAGGTTATTCAGTTTTTACTTTTGAATCCTTACTACTATAGCCCAACACTAGGTACTATTCCTACTACTACTACTACTACTACTATAAATAATAGTAATAATATTAACAACAATTATAATAATAATTGTATAATACACAAAAATGCGCAGTTACAACTTTACTTGCTGTTAGTGATGGTGTACATATACTTATGGACATTATAATCATATTATAATGTTATTTCATTATAATTACTATACTACCTCTACTACTATAGTTAAACTTATCATTATTATTTTTAATTTCATTAATCTTATTTTTGCACTTTTGTTTAGCCTGTAAGTTAATCATTAATTTCTTCAACAAAACAATAAGTATTTAAACATACATATACATACATACATAGATAAAGTACATAAATATACAATAGATGACTCAGCTGAGTCAGTAATTTGTGACCACTGAACTTTTTATAAATTTTGAAAAGATTTGGTTTCAGCTTCAATGCTTGTGTCTATCAAAACACTTTGAATCACAACGAGTCAATGTTATATATATATTTGTGTATGTGTATATATTATATGTGTAAATATTACCAAATATTTTTTTTCTTTAGGAATTCTCTGGATGTCTTCGTCATTCCAAGGTTTTGCTTGTGGCTATAAGAGAAAATTAAAACTGGTAACTCCATATGACTAATATAATTCTCTCTGGTTGCTTGAAAATTGAAAAGGGGTTACATTTTTGTTTTTAAGATTCTGAACTGTACAACTTGTCATGAAAACCTGCTAACGACCACATGAGATGGGAAAAAATACAATCATAGCTAATAATAGAAATAAAGAAATACGCAACAACACACTCTTAAAAGTCATTCTCCCGTGACACAAATACTCAAACATCCCCCCCTGCTGTGAACTATGACTAGTAGAAATTGGGAGTTGCATAAAGACAGGGAAGTGACTCAGAATATCCGGTTCCTCCTTTTCTGTTTAATAGGACAACTTAGCTAAGCGCATATCAGAAAACCTTCCTTTCATGGAAGCCGGACAAGCACCACGAGGAGGAGGCCACCTGATTCTCTTCCAGTCACAGGGAGTAGCTGTCTTATCTTGGTCGTAACTGGTGAGTGTGTCGATCTGACAAAGAAATTATTTCTCCTATCTTGCTAAGAACATGAATCCAAAAATGATCTGTAAAAATAAAATAGACAATCTGATATTCTCTTACTAGCAAAACAGTTAAAAATTACATTTTTGGACTATTGTAACATGTACTTAATACTCCTGTTCAACACCGTATTCATATATTTTTCTATTTTGTTGTTACAATGTGAATAAATGTCTGATTCTCAACAGAACGCTTTTCATGATGAGTTCATCCACTTGAGGGCAGCAAAGCACTAGAACGGTTTTTCACTACAGTTCATGTTACAGCTACAGCATGAACTCATCTAGTTTATATGTGACCTTAGTTTTATTTGTTATCTTGTGTGCATAACATAATTTACTAAGAATTCACTAATGATTTCAGATGCACGCATCCACCATGATGCACAGAATGTTCTATTTTCACCTTGAAGCGTCACATGGTAAAATTTGTGCTGCTCTTGTATGAAAACACATGTTTGTCATCAGCGGGAATCATTTGGTGAACAAACTCGTTGATCCAAATCCGCTCCAGAATTAAATGGGTTCTTCCTTGGATCAGACCCAAGCACTTCTGAAAATATGATGGAATTTAGTTAATTAAAGAACACAGACAAAATCATAACTCCAACGGGAATCCTTTGAGTTTCAGATCTAAGGGATTTTGAATTGACAGTTTTGAGTTCTGTTTTCTACATTAAGGGGAATTTCCTCGGCAACTAATTTGGGAGAGCACATGCTTCTCTCACTTCTAAAAACATGTGATTGTGACACGACATCTTGGAAAGTATCACAAGCCAAACGGAGTTTCCACCTCGTTGATTCATATCTATTGAACCATGGATAGTGTGTGACACCCCGATGCGGCCTCACACCTCGTTCACAGAAACCACACTCACCACGCTTTTCCTGTAAGTCATTTCATCTCAGATCCTCAGAGAAGAACGTAGCTTTTTCAGTACACCCGCCATGGAAAGGACTTCTCGACCGTTGTGTGTGTTAGTCTGACAGAACCGGCAGAGTTCTCTCGCAGGACAGGTAGGTTCTTCTATGAGTGAACTCTAATTGAGCCAGTCTGTGGGAGGAAGTGATGCTTTAGGTGAGGTGAAGTTTTACAGGACGATAGAATGGAGTGTGGTTGGTTTATTTGATGAAGAAAGATTAGAACGGATCTAAATGTGGATATACTGTCTGTGTGTGTGTGTGTGTGTGTGTGTGTGTGTGTGTGTGTGTGTGTGTTTTTGTGTGTGTAGTTGTCTGTCAGCGACAGTGACCTTTAAACGTTGAATCTTTCTTTGATAAGATCCACAAATTAAAATGTTTTTTTGAGATCTTGCATTTTCAAAGAAAGTTAAAACAAAATCCTGGATCTGCCTGGAAATGTAATGGCTTCTTTTTCTTGTCTCATAGAAATCTGTATCCGCAATATTATGGCTTAATTTTTCTGAGACAGGAGGAATCCATGTTTATATTTATATATTGAAACTGGCATCTCAGCTGTCACTGTGGCATTATACATCTAAATGCTATATGAGACACCAAAATGACAGAAGCCATCTATGAGAAATTTGCCTGACTCGTACTTTGACTTTTTAGTTTGGTCCATGTCCCGAAAACCAACATGGAGGAGTTGGGACTTGTGACTTATACTGCAGCCAACCACCAGGGGATGAACCAGATATTTGGCTTCAGTTTTGGGGGGCTGTCATGTCGTCCATCTTTATGTGTACAGTCCATTAGAGGCTGTGACTGTAGAAACCTTTGCACCAGTTCCATCACGAACGTGAAGCATGAGGAGAGTTTCTTTTTCTTTGTAGAAACAGCAGTAGCTTACTGGGAAAAAAAGGCTGAGGAAGTGGTTTGTGTGTGTGTGTGTACCTTTTGTGCGTGTGTAGTTTTTTGTGGTTTCATTTCCTTGCTTGTCTCTATGAAATGGAGAGAAGAGAGAAAGTGAGTGATTTCCCACAACCTGCTCTCAGGTTGGGGGAAGTCCAAATGTCAGAAGAAGATAAAAAGATAAACGTAACTTGCTGAGGTTCTGAAAAAAGTCGTCCATTGAGCACAGCACTTGATAAATTGAGATCAGAAAGAGTTGAAACCCCCCAGTGATCTGCAGACCTGGCTGTGATCATATCCAGGATATTGCAGCTTCATTTCTGGATAGTGGGAGGAAGAGGAGACACATTGTCAGTCTCTATATTTATTAGATTTCTACTTTTGTAGCTTAAAAGTTCATATAACCTTTAGTGTGAGTGGGTGTTTTACATCTTATGTGACAGAAACTACAAAGAAATACTTCTACTTATATTTGGCTTAAACGTTTAGATGTTTAAGCTACCACAGAGTATTTATATATATATATATGTATTAATATAACATTGTTTAAATATATTGTGATCTTCAGAGGAACTATTTAGTTGAAAACTTGAAAAGGGAACTTGGTCATCTTCCTGGTAACTGACACGTTTGCTTGTTTCCAATAAAACACACTAATGGAAATGTTCACATAAGGTTTGTGACATCACTCAATGATAAAATAAATTAAGCTTTAATCTGATACATGTTGTTTTAAGAACAGGAAGTGCATCATGCAACATTTCAGTTCTCAGAAAAAAATGTTGACCTCCATCCTTTGTTAAACCTCAATAACAGGGGAAAAAACCTGTGGCTTCCCCTGTGCATGAACATTTTAAAAAAAGTTTTACCAAAAAATATGTTTTTAAGTGTTCAAAAAGTTTGCTTTTATAGAAATTTATTCTTACTGATCTGTTAGTCTTTCGTATTTGGGGCAGACACACACACACACACACACACACACACACACACACACCCACACACTAGTATGAACAAACTGTGAATATACTAACCCTAATTTACCCTTAAAATACCATAATAACATCAAAGGTATAACCAGAATAGTTTGTATGTAGGATTATAAAAAGTATTATAGACAAATTTTCACGACACAAAATTTAAATACACCTTTACTTACAGGTCAAATGAGGGTAAAAGAAGAAACTGCTCTGAAATGGGAACATAGTTGACCACAGAAAGACCGAATCTACTCACCTCTGAGTTTCACTGTGGGGAGCAGAGCTAGATTCAAACCGCGAGACATCCTGATTATTAATTTCTCAGAAGTGACCTTCAGCGAGTTTGAACATTATTTCCACATCCTCCTTGACACTTGCCTGACGTTCTCTTACAGGGAGTCAGGTGGAATGAAGCACTTTGAAGCAGCGCCATCAACAGGTGAGGCATTAAAGTCTTTTAGTATAAACGACAGACTATAGATGTAGAGCTTATTTGGTTTTGTACTTTCACATCTGCCACAATACAAGAATAAACTTCCATGTGTGAAGAATAACAAAAATGTAACATCTCACCTCTCAGCCGGTGGTGCTTGATGTGGTGAGGGGTGAAACTAAGCACTGAAGCGTTTCAATGCTTGGGTTTTTTAAAATCTGAAATCTACTTTTAAAATGTAAATCAAAGGGGATCTAAGTGGTGCTGTACAGGACTCTGGATCACAGCTATAGGCGGAAGGCTGGGCATTAATTAAATCTAACATAAAATGTAAAAAAAAAAAAGAAAAAGTGTTGATCCTGAAACTTGAAGTTTGACTAAACATAGAATTCTATTTATATTTTATGATAACTGTCACACATTCAAACAGGTGTTTTTTCAGCCATGGAACCAGACGCAGATGTGTCTATTTCTGCTTTTTGCTTAACTGTTTGCGTCACAGCTATATCTTGACATCTTTGCGGTCAGAAAGATATCAGAAGGTTACAGGTATAAAATATGACATGTCCTCCCTCTCTCACTCCTCCTCGGTTGCATCTGCTTCATCTGCACAGAATGAGGAGGAGGAACGAGTGAGCTACAGGCCGGAGCAGTCGACCGTCTCTCTCTGCAAACAACAGGTTTTAGATCTCCCAGAAAAAAAACAACTCATGATTGATGACACAACAAATGGAGAGAAATAAGAAAACTGCTCTGCTGGTTCTTCTCGCTGCGCTTCAAGTCCTCAGCGACAGGATGGAGGATTGTCCCGACCAGCCAGTTTCAAGTTAGTGATTTAATGATTTTATGTAAAGATCTTCTGAAAAAAATCTCACATGACAGACTTGGCATTTCACTATTTCCCCACAGATCTCACTTGCAACACTGACTTCAACCGTTACATCACTTGTGTGTGGAACAGTGCGTCTGAGCACAGGGAGGCTCAGTGCAGACTTCACGCCAAAAGGTTGGTTAATATAGCAAGGTAAGGACGGCAATCACAAAGATATAATATATGTATTAAAGTAATACAGCATGCAGTGATGTGAATAATCTTTTTCTCTTTAGGGTTAGCATTAGTCGTGAATACAGCGCTTCCTGTGACATGGAGCCCGCTCATGTGTCCGGACCGGGGCTGAGGAAGTGCACCTTGGTGTTCAATATAGATGACAAGGTAAGTTTGAAATTCTAGATCCTATTAAATATCTTTGCTTATCAAATGTGAGACAAATGTTCCTGTATTTGTCATTTGCTTCAAACCTGTTTAACGTGCAGGGACATAGCATCTATACATGTATACACCTCTAGTGTGTTCGAGAGGTAATTTTGTGAGTGTAAAAGTTCAGCAAAGTTAAAAGCCGAGTCCCCCCTAGTCCAGTCGATACTGCCAATGCCTCACATTTGCATAATCATGTCAAGTTTGTTATGACACCGAACAAAGTCAGGGAAAGTGATGTGTTGGAGAATGTAAACCCTTTCAAGTGATAACACAAACCCTGATATGAGCTGAACATTTTAAACTCTTTTAAAGCTCTTATTCAGGAGAGAAACTTTCCAGCAGCTCTGATTCATTTACATGTTTTTCATCATGTATTAATATTCTTTTGTCAAATGTTTTCTCAGTTCCAGACCTTCCACGAACTGTCCATGAACCTGGATTGTGGCCCTGCCAAGAAGATTTTGACAATCTTCTTCAAGCCATCCTGCCACAGTGAGTATGATGAATGAGTGTCTGTGACTTACCTTGTGATCCATGTTGACCAACAAATCATCTGTGTGATCCCGCAGTCAAGCTGAATCCTCCCGGTAAACCAGGTGTCAACGGCACCACCGCGTCCTGGATCTCCAACGTGGGGAAAGGCCAAAGAATCAGTTATTACAGCGCCCAGCTGCAGTGGAAAAGATGGGATCAGTCATGGAGTGTGTGTATACATTGTGTTTGTTTTAATACAGTGTGTGTGTGTGTGTGTGTGTGTGTGTGTGTGTGTGTGTGTGTGTGTGTGTGTGTGTGTGTGTGTGTGTGTGTGTGTGTGTGTGTGTGTGTGTGTGTGTGTGGTAAAACTCAGTGTTGGGAGATCTTGAGAGTGAATCTTAGATGATTTATTACAGTGGCCCTGAGGGTCAAAACAAAACCACATTTAACAATGTTGTTTTGTTTCTAAAATGTTAGATCGGGTTTTGTGAAATGTTGTATTTTGTCTCGGGATGTTTTGTTGCTTTTTCGAAATTATTTTTGTTAAAGTGTTGTGTTGTGTGAACTGTTGTGGTCCACTCTAATACTTACACATGATCTGTAGAAAACCCAAACATCAGTTTACGGACAGACCTGACTCTCCACCTGTTGAACGTCCCCCTGTTTGTTTTTCTTCTTCGCCAGGATCCCTCTGTGCAGAAAAAGCAGACGATAGACAAAACCTGTAAGCGGGACTGCACAGCACAGCTGAACGATGACCTGCTCGCACTCGGAGAGAAGCACGAGGCACGTGTGCGAGTGATGACGAATGAGAAAGACTACTGGTCAACGTGGAGTGAATGGAGCCCCACTGCATCATGGGTGTCCCCTGTGGGAACCACAAGACCACCATCCCAACTAATATCAAGTAAATGTTCAATGCCAAGTATAACCAAAATAATTTGGTTTAGTTTAACCTCAGTGGAAAGTAAGTTTGGGGATGTTTTTCGTGTCAATAATTCCAGGGAAGGAACCAGTTGGACAAACTTTAAATTAATAAAGAAAAAAACGACGATTCTCTTATACGACATGTCAAATAAACGTATTCTCTTTTTGTATGCACACATCCCAGATTTTTGTTCTTTCCATTGGGATGAACACAGTGTGCCGACCTCTGAGCTAATGAGAATCCCTGTGTTTGTCAGGTTTAACTGGAGGCATATTGGCCGTGATCATCGGGGGTGCAGCGCTGGCCTCGATTCTGGCCGTCATCCTCTTTAGGACGGAAAAAGCCTCTTGGTGAGCAGACCCAACCACACAAAGAAGAAATCTGTCCTATACAGTGCCTTGCATAAGTACCCCCCCCCCCCCCTTGGACTTTTTTAAATTAAATTTTGTCATGGCATAACCACAGAATATAATTTATTTCATTGTGATTTTATGTAATGGACCAACACAAAATAGTCGATGATCTGGAAGTGGGGGGAAATATAACATGGATTTCAAAATGATTTACAAATAAAAATCTGAAAAGTGTTGAGTGCATATGTATTCACCCCCTTTACTATGAAACCCCTAACAAAGATCTGGTGCGACCAATTGCCTTCACAAGTCACATTTGCAAGTCACAAAATTAGTAAATAGGGTCCACATGTCTGCAATTTAATCTCAGTATAAATACACCTGTTCTGTGAAGGCCTCAGAGTTTGTTGGAGATCATTACTGAACAAACAGCATCATGAAGACCAAGGAGCTCACCAAACAGGTCAGGGATAAAGTTGTGGAGAAGTATAAAGTAGGGTTAGGTTTAAAAAAAATATCCCAAGCTTTGAACATCTCACGGAGCACCATAAAATCCATCATCAGAAAATGGAAAGAATGTTGCACAACCGCAAACCTACCAAGACAAGGCCGTCCACCCAAACTGACAAGCCGGACAAGGAGAAAATTAATCAGAGGAGTGACAAAGAGGCCCATGGTTACTCTGGAGGAGCTGCAAAGATCCACAGCTGATGTGGGAGAAACTGTCCACAGGACAACTATTAATCGTGTACTCTACAAATCTGGCCTTTAAGGAAGAGTGGCAAGAAGAAAGCCGTTGATCCATAAGAAATCCCGTTTGGAGTTTGTCACAAGCCATGTGGGAGACACAGCAAACATGTGGAAGAAGGTGCTCTGGTCAGATGAGACCAACATTTGGCCTCAATGCAAAACTCTATGTGTGGCGGAAACCAAACACTGCCCATCACCCTGAGCACACCATCCCAACAGTGAGACATGGTGGTGGTAGCATCATGCTGTGGGGATGCTTCTCTTCAGCAGGTACAAGGAAACTGGTCAGAATTGAGGAAAAGATATATGGAGCTAAATACAGGGCAATCCGTGAAGAGAATCTGATGCAGTCTGCAAAAGACTTGAGACTGGGGTGGAGATTCATCTTCCAGCAGGACAATGAACATACCCAGTCAAAGCACAGACCTAAATCAAATTGAGAATATATGTCAAGACTTGAAACTTGCTGTTCACGTACGGTGTCCATCCAATCTGACTGAGCTTCAGCTTTTTTGCCAAGAAGAATGGAGAAACCTTTCCATCTCTAGATGTGTAAAGCTTGTAGAGACCTACCCCAAAAGACTTACAGCTGTCATTGCAGCGAAAGGAGGTTCTACCAAGTATTGACTCAGGGGGGTGAATACTTATGCACCCAACAGATCTCAACTTTTTTGTTCTCATTACTGTTTGTGTCACAATTCAAGGTATTTTGCACCTTCAAAGTAGTATGCATATTGTGTTGATCAAATGGTAAAAAGTCTGTTTAAGTCTATTTGAATTCCAGTTTGTAACAATACAAAATGGGAAAAAGTCCAAGGGGGGTGAATACTTATGCAAGGCACTGTACATGCATTGAATTCTGTGTTTTCTGACAGCTACTATGTCCTTCTGTACTTCAGGGTTTACGAGAAGATGAGAGGTCCAGACCCTGGGAAATCCTTCCTTAAAGATGCCAATTTCCAGGTGAGCATATCAATTATTTTCATCTTATCGCTTGATTTAGTTTGTTCCAGTGTATTTTAAATAAAGATACACACTTGATTCTTGCGTGAACGGAATATTACAACATATGCTTCTTCAGTTCGTATATTTGGGCATCAGAACAAGCGTTGGACTCTAACAGGTTATTAAAATAGCTTATTTACCCATGTAGCAAACGCAGGAAATCAGTTGTGTTCCTATGGAGTTGCGTCCAACTACCAAACACATGTGAGTCCAATGTTACCTCTTCAGCAAGTCAGTAATAGCTCTGTCTGTCATTAGGCGTTGGTGCAGTTAGCGTTCGGTGGTTTCCACAGATAACAGCCGCCTGCTGGAAAAATAGAGATGAAACTGAACTAAAGTTTGGCTCGATGTTAAACAGTGAGAGGTGTGAACCAGCTGCACAGCTCTCTGCAGGTCGGTCACCACCAGCAAACGCTTTTTCTACAATCCACAGTATCGTTTTAAAGATGGAAAAAAACTCAACACTTATTAAAGAAGGCAGAGAAGCAAACAAACGGATGTTCTTATGTGGGATGTGAAACCAGACAGAAAAAAATAATCATCAGGCAAAACAAACGTGACATTTACAGAAACAAAAAAACAGGAAGAAGATAGAAAACCTCATAAACACCCTATATTTCTGCTTTTACAGTTGACTTTTGCAGGTTTATAACCTTGTAAATTTGTATTTGTTCTGCACATTGTTAATCACCTCGATGCCTCCTCCCACCTTCTCTCTTCCAGAGCTGGTTGAGCCCTCACCTCGCAAACGAGGCCTTTCTCTCCTCCAGGAAAGTGGAGGTGATCTCCTCTGTGGAGGTGGTCTCCTCCGTGGATCCTGCCACGCTCTGCTGCAAAGAGGCGGCTCTGCTGGCGAAGATGAGAAGTGAAAGCATCTGCCAGTTGAACAGCTCCATATTCCTGAACCCCAGTTACTCCCACCTCTGTCCTCCTTCACCTTTCCTCCTGCCCGACGGCGGGGATCTGCAGCCCTCTGCCAGTGATGCACCTCATGGCGCTGGTCACAGTTTGGGTGACGTCAAAAGTGCTGAACAGGTTAGAGAGGAAGAAAGAATGAAAGAACTCGAAATGCGACTGTTGCTTTCCAAAGGCAACAACAACAGTGAGCCACGGCCAGTCGTTTCTGACTATGAGAAGGTTGAGAAGCTCCAGGACGAATGCTTTAGGCTCCAGAGACTAGACTCAGGGATGTGCAGTGGTGAAGGGGTCAGTCAGGAGAGTCTGGAGGCCGATCACATCAGTGCAAATGAGAGTCATGACAAAGCACCGGAGGAGAAACAGGGAGGGAGCGGACCAGTTGATTTTCAGAAACTGTTTGCAGGCACTGGAAGAGTTTTTGGCAAAGGGTCAATTCAGGTTTGTTCCGATTATGAGCCAGTGCAGAGGCAGCAGCCGGAGAGCCCAGAGCTGCCCAGCATGGATTCAGGGGTGAGCAGCGGGGGGGAGGAGCGGGTGAGCCACGAGGAGAGCATGGAAGACGAAGACAAGTCCAGCGAATCCACACACTTCCTGTTTCCTCCACCTCTCGCTTCCAGTGCTTTGCCATGTTCAGGGATTTCTTTCCCACAACAGTTCTATGGGTTGAGTCCAAGTCTTCGACCCTCCGGTGACGGATACATGCCAGCGAAACAGGATCCATGTTGAACATAAACTGAAAACTTTTTATCCATCAACATGAAATATGAAGGACTCGATGACAGCTGGAGACATGTAGCTCGTGCAAGTGCTCAATCGTTCAGCCGATTGCAGAAATTAAACGTTTGATTGTCAAGATGAAGAACGTAGCAGGAAACTTTCCACTCTGTGTTCTCACAACTGACTCGGACGTTTGTGCTCTCAGGCTCATTTCAGATGAGATTACCCAGAGTTCAGTGCAGGTGTGAAAGCAACACATGTCACAATGTATCATAAATTTATGAAGTGAGCAATGTCTTTCAATGAAGGGATGACACTCTTTTTGAAAAATGAAACAAGCTTATTTCCAGTCTATTTGATGTTCTTTTACTGTGTTTGTATTAACCTCTGAAAAATTTATATTTTGTTGTAGTAAACTTAACATTTACTACATGTGAATGGTTTTTAATGATATGATGAGAGTCTGCGGCATAATTGAAAGAGCTGGTATCTTTCATGGTTAAACATCAGTGTCTGTTTTTGCCGATTTGCATTAAAGCTGTGTATGTTAAATACACAGCTAATGTCAAATGCTGCAACTGAAGCTCTATAATTTTGGTAAAATTTGTTTTGTATTTTTATATATTTATATATATTTATAATAAAGGATATCATTAAAAAGTAAAGCATCAAGCCTCAATTACATTTATTTACCATAAGGGTCAGAGAACAAAATCTTAGGAGCCATTGCCAATACATTCAAAGACACACACACACACACGCACACACACCCAGGCTGATAAAATGAACAAAATCCATAGGCTGGGCTTTACACATGATATTTTATATTTTGGGTAGCTGTAGAAAACATGCTAAATTAATTATATGGCTGGATTAAGGCCTTGAAGTCAGTGCATTCACTGTTTTTAAAGAATTTAAGACCTGCAGAGACTCTCGGCCTCAAAGGGTTTTTCTCTCTCTCGGTGCAGCAGACTCACGTCGTGGCCCCATTGGGATTTCTTGTTTGCATGGTAGGTGAAATGAACTCTGGGTAACGGGTTGGGTATCTAACTGGGCGAACACGACATCATTCCCATCAGACTTACCTGTGCAGGGGAGTAGACTGTTGCTAGGTGACGGTTGGTGACATCAGTGCGCCTGCTGCCTACCTGGCTCACATCTGCTCTACAACATTCACGATGGAGCTTTATTCCTCATCATAATCATTCAGGGACAAGGGAAATAACGACTTTTTAAAAAAATACTTTCGGGCTGACTAACAGAGATCCTCCTCGTTCTCTGTCGGAGCAAAGTCTGTGCTAACGTGAGTTTCCAGAGATGCTAAACAACAGCTGTTAAATTTGGAGACTCGCATGGACAGAGAGATGGTTTGTCATGGAACAAAGGACGCGGAGTGATGTAATGGCGTTCAAGATCACAACTGCTTCTGTGAAGGATGGGGTGAGTGATGCTAAAAACAGAAATACATTTACGATAGGAGTTTTATCAGCCGCCACATTTAGGTTTCTGTCTGGCGAACGTGTTGAGCTGCTAGAGCAAACCGGCATTCAACAGAACTCGGTGTGAGAAAGATGGATGTGCCTGATTTTCCTTTATTTTAATTATAGGCAGAACAAAAGACTGAATGAAAAAATGAACCAAAACCAAAAGGTGTTCTACGTAGAGGGAGTTTAATCTAAGACGTGTTAGCAGAGGATGTCACACCATGTTAAAGCGCTATGAGACAAATTGTGATTAGTGAATATGGGCTATACAAATAAAATTTGATTGATTGGTTGATTGATTGATTGATTAGCTAGAGGGAAGAGAACATAACCCGTCCTTCTCACGTGTTCTTCTGCGAATGTCTTTTACAGTTCGGCAGGTAGGGACTTAAGGGGATAGCAAGTAGCTACAATGTAATCTTATGGGGCAACTGTGACATTTCACGAAAAGTCAATGGAAAAGGTCTTTTCCAACTAATAAAAGTCTGGATCCTCAATAGAGATAATTGTCACCGTGGGAGATAAAACGACAGAGCCTGTCAACCCAGTGCCTGAATAGAACCCACTGGTAAACTATCCTAATCAGGAACTGCGTGAGACAAAACACGTGTCATCGGATTTTACATTGGACTTTCCGAATTTGTATCTGTTCTCCTCCACAGGTTGAAGCTGGCGCACAAGCTGTGGCTCCACCCGTCAGGAAGACTCGATCCTGCAAGTGTCTCCTGGCCGTTGCCATCAACCTCACCATCCTCATTGTCGGAGGTGTCACGCTGGCCTGGTACCTCCTGGGTGAGTACTTCTTTCTTGTCTTCTCTATTCAGTACTTGAAAGATTTACTCACCTTCCTCTCCAACAGAGTACAGGGTTTGGTTCGATGAGCCTCGTGTCCGGCAGCAGTACGCAGCCTACATGTCCATCCTCAACAGGAACTTCTCTGCTGATCTGTCTTCTCACGGCAGCCCTGTGTTCCAGGACGAGGCCGTGGGAGTAAAGACCATGGTGAGTAGGGTCTGTGAACTCCTGTGATGCTGAGGTAAGCTGGAATAACTTGGATCGCCACAGTCAGAGACTTAAGTGCTTTTCTGTCCCTTCCTGATAGAAATACTCTGAAGCTAATCTATCTTGATGGTGTTTTTCTGTTTCTTCTTTCAGGTCGCGAAGATAATGAAAGGCTCAAGTCTTTCCCGATACTTCATCGACACCAGTGTCTTCGCCTTTGCGTACGTGGATCAAACTTTTTCATGTACAGATCAATAATAACTGCAAATTGCGAAACCAGTGTGACAAAACTGGATCCAGTCTGGTACCAGCTTAGCTGAAAGTGGATGTTCCTGCCCAGAGCCAGAACAACCTGGTTTGACCTGACATAACTCACCGTGTTGCCACATCATTCATCACCTGTGCCGAAGAAGTTGTGTTTAAGTTGTGTTTTTATTTGTTTGTGTGTTTGAAGGATTAAGCAAAAACTACTGCACAGATCACCACGAAAATTAGAAGGATGCAATATTGGTCAGGGAAGAACTCATTGAAATTTGGTTTGGGGAATTTTCAACTCCCCAATAGTAGAATTGGCAACACCAGTCACAATCATTAAGTTTCCAAAACTAAAAACAGATCATCTGGCTCCCTCGCGGGAAATAAATTAGTGTCCGTCCACATGTATGACACGCTTGAACTTTCCGATCAATGCTAATGGTCGTGGGTGTTGTTCTCCGCTTTGTTTGTTGCAGAAATGGGAGTGTTGTGGCTCACGTCTGGATCGTGATGTCGGTGCCAAGCAGCCATGTTGGGTGGCTGACGCAGACGAAGGTCGCTACGAGCCTGGCGAAGGGCCTGAGGGAGGCTGGAGGGTCCGAGGAGGGACAGGTGGTCTTTGTCGATGGATACTTCCTCCACCTCCCTTCGCTGTCGGTCAGCGGTGAGAGAAACGGAGGAGAGAGGGAACGTATATTAGATATGGACGATCATCACTTTGGCATCAGCTTCTTTTGTCTTGAACCTAAAGATTACAGAACTTTAGAGACCTTTAAAAGGATGTTATCACAATGAGATGTAATTTCAGTATCAAAATGTCCACATGTGTTTAAGTTAACTTTCCAGAAGATAGCGTGTGATGTTAGCATCTTGGCTGCGACAGTCAAAGTCACACGTGGTTAGCCAATGCTATTCTCTTGGCCTTGGAGGTTGGCTAAGGCTAGATTTCTATTGTATTCAGTAAGAGACACTGAGACAAGCCACAAGCGTTAAAGCCTGTGACGTCCTCATCTGCAGCCACAGTGTGACCCGCAAGCTGCAACACTTTCATTTCTCTTAGTTACCCACAGACGCATTACAACACAGGGCTTATATTGTTCTCTACATGTAGCGTAGTTAACTTTTGTTAATCATTGAGTTTTAGATTAATCTTATTTTCTGTTTTACCAGTTCTGAAGAGGTCTTCTAACGTCCACTGCTGGGCTCACCTGGCAAAAATGGTTTGACGCAGGAAACAGTGGATTTAAATACAGGAAGTGCTGATAAGTGTGAAAGTTTTACTTCTTTGGGGCCCATTCCTTGTTTGTTGGAAATTGAGTTTCCTCTTTCGTAGGCTGAATGAATTCCTTGTTTTCAGAACCATCTATGACTCAATACCTTTTAGCTCAGTCTCTTACACAAGCTAATGATTGTTCCTGGCCCCCACGAGATCATAGCTATGCTACAATCCATAGTTTAAACACACAATTTACTCATTATCATCAATATGCTTTCCCTCAGACTGTTGCTACCACCAGAAGGTGTTGTCCGGACGCCTTGTGGCTCTCAGTGGCCCCGACACACAGCGCTCCTCCTGCCTGTGGCACCTCCAGGCGGAACCTGGCTCCCAGCTGGAG
Organism: Limanda limanda; assembly: GCF_963576545.1. NCBI lineage: Eukaryota > Metazoa > Chordata > Actinopteri > Pleuronectiformes > Pleuronectidae > Limanda > Limanda limanda. Next base: position 4,183,811 of record NC_083637.1, on the reverse strand, counting down.
CTCCGCATGGAGTTACTGCTGCCACAGTGCCAGGACCGGCTGGTGGTGTTCGATTCCCTCACCCCCACCGATACTCGCCTCATCGCATCGTGAGTCTTGTTTCATGGATCTTTCACCGGCTGTGACACATCAGCTCAATCCTGACCCTCTGTGTGACGATGGTTCACTGGCGTCCACCTATAGAGAAATGCCAATTCTCTTATTTATCCTCCCAGTGTTGATGGCTGCAGTCGACGGGAGCGTGTGATCAATATCCTGTCCTCAGGGGAGTGGATGACAGTGGTTTGGAAACAGGGACTTCACAACAGCATGGTCCCCTTCTCTTTATCCGCACAGGCCCGGGACCGCCAAGGTAAGACCACCTAAACCACCACACCTTCCTAACTAGTCCTAAAATCCTCCCACTAGCATGCTGACCCAGAAGCAGGTTCTGTCTTCAGAGATCTGTGAAGCTCAGGCCTGGATGCCATAGAACTCAAGATTAACTTTTGGATTTAATATTGTGAATTTAAACATTTCTCTCCCAGAGTGTAACTCCACCGTAGAGCTGAGGGCAGTGTCAGGGGTCCAGGGGACACTGAGGACCCCCTTCTACCCAAGCTACTACCCCCCAGACACCAACTGCACCTGGGTCTTTATTGTAAGACACGCCCTCATCCTTTTTTCTTTCTCTCCAGGTTGATTTAATGATTGTTGCATTGATGCCTGATTTTTATTTTGTGTGTGTTTGCTCTTTATTTCCTTTTTGTATTTACTCTAGAGGCCCAGTTCATGCATGGGTCTGTCTCTGGAGTTCGAGGGCTACAAGCTGAACAGAGCTGGCGACACTGAGGTCTGCAGCCAGGGTCAGTGGATCGTCCAGAACCGCAGGTGAGCTCCGCCCCGGCTCCGCCTGCTGCTGGGTGAGAACTGTGGATTGGTCCAATCAGATTAGTGTAGATTAGATCAGCATAACTCTGACTCGCTGGACTAAAATCTGAGAGAGTTTTACACTTTTAAATTAGTACTAAGGTCAACAAATATACTGTAAATGTTGAATTACGTATCATTCAGATCATTACCTGTTATTTGTGTGACTTTATGTCGCTTCTGTTTCCCCAAATTACCACGTGAACCATTTTGACGTATGTATCTAAGAATCGAAATGAGAATAACCGAAAGGTCAGTAAACCTCAAACTACAGAACAACACGTTCAGACCTACTTTAATATTTTTTTAGGCCAAAATGGAGGCGGCAATAAATAGACCATATACGAAAGCACCCACCCACGTAGGTCATACACCTGTGTGTGGTGAGACATGTGACAGGAAACCTGTGAAATGTTTCCATACAGGGTCATGAGGTGCAGACCTTTCAGTTGGTTTCATCCACAGCTGTGTGACAGACTCACGCATAAACACCACACACACCCACACACACACACACACCACACACACCCACCCACACACACACACACACACACACACACACACACACACACACACACACACACACACCACACACACACACACACACACACACAGCAGACTACTCATCAGAACACCATTACAGAAAGGTGCTTATTTAAAAAACACAAATAATGAAAGGAATAAAAAATATAAAAATGTGGTGTTCAACTCATCCAACTTTTTGAATCTGTATTGAACAACAGGGGGCAGCAACATCCCATATGTGGCTTTTTACTTCAAAATGTTAAATCTTTTGTGTTTTTCTAACTTCTCGTCGACTATGCAGAGAAACACACAGTAAGTGGAGTCTGATCCCAGCGTCTCTGTCCCTTGCTCAGACGGTGCGGGACCAGGAGTTCGCAGCCGTACATTGAACGAGTCTCCCTGCTGTCCAGGGTGGTGACCGTCTCCATGACGACCCAGGTGTCCCTCACAGGGCCGGGCCTTCAGCTGCACTACAGCGTCTTCAACCTATCAGATCGTAAGCTGTGGATTCAGGAGAGACACAGACATGACGTTTAGATTAGAGAGAGACGATTTGATTTTGCTTCAGTTGTGTACATGTTATTTTATTGTGTGTCTGTGTGTTGTGTAGCTTGCCCAGGCAGGTTTCTGTGCACCTTTAATGGCCTGTGTGTTCCTGCCTGTGATGGAATCAAGGACTGTCCCAACGGACTCGATGAGAGGAACTGTGGTATTTCCATCAATGCTCATTTATTACA